>NC_052946.1:41405811-41688311 GCF_013358895.1 Oreochromis aureus | reverse complement strand
TTAAATGAAACGTTGGTGGAAACGAGACGATGAACACACAACCGTCTGTGTGTTAAATAACCACGTCACTAATCACCCACACTGCTCCTGCAGGCCGGCAGATTTTCCACTCTGATGACTGTGGAATGAAAGAAACCCGACCTGCAGGTAACACAGAAGCATTCATGCGATCTCACAGAGCTCCTCCCTCACCTGTCTCACCTGCCGTAAAACAGGAAACAGGTTGTTATTCTAACTAAAGACCCAGAGACGGACAGACTGAGCTTCAGCCCAGCTGCTGCACAGAGACAGCTGCTGACGCTCCGCACCGAAGGTGAGTTAGAAATAGTTTAAACGGCTCTCAGTGATTTCCATTTATCGGTAGCATGTGTCGTGTAGCTTCGTGCCACAGTGAGAACAGGTTCTGTGGTTTGTGTCTCATGCAGTGACAATAAAAGCATTCATTCAGCAGCAGAGGAGGGAGGGGAACCAGGACTGACTGTACTTCCTGTCTGCTGCTTCCAGCCTCACTCGGAGACTCCATGGCTTCCAGATCAGAGGAGGATCTGTGCTGTCCGGTCTGTCATGACATCTTCAGAGATCCCGTTCTTCTGTCCTGCAGCCACAGCTTCTGTAGGGACTGTCTGAGGAGATGGTGGAGAGAGAAGCCAACACACGAGTGTCCAATGTGTCAGAAAAGATCTTCGAGGGTGGATCCACCGGTTAGTCTGGTGCTGAAGAACCTGTGTGAGTCGTTTGTAGAGAGGAGAGATCAGAGAGCTTCAGAGGATCTCTGCAGTCTGCACTCTGAGAAACTCAGTCTGGACAACAAGCAGACGAAGCACAGCGACCACACGTTCAAGCCCATCGATAAAGCTGCACAACAACACAAGAACGACCTTCAGGAAACTCTGGAAGCTTTAAAGCAGAAGTTAAAGGTCTGTGAAGAAGTCCAAATGAAGTTTGATCAAACAGCAGAACACATTAAGGCCCAGGCCCGACGCACAGAGAGGAAGATTAGGGAGCAGTTTAAGAAGCTTCACCAGTTTCTAGCAGAGGAAGAGGAGGCCAGGCTGACCGTGCTGTGGGAGGAAGAGGAGCAGAAGAGCTGGATGATGAAGGAGAAGATGGAGGCTGTGAGCAGAGAGATAGCAGCTCTTTCAGACACAGTCAGGGCCACAGAGGAGGAGCTGAGAGCTGAAGACGTCTCATTCCTGCACAACTACAAGGCTGCGGTGGAAAGAGCCCAGCGCTGCCCCCTGCTGGATGATCCACAGCTGCCCTCGGGAGCTCTGATAGACCAGGCCAAACACCTGGGCAACCTGACCTTCAGCATCTGGAACAACATGAAGTATATGGTCTCCTACACTCCTCTGATTCTGGACCCAAACACTGCAAACCCAGAACTGACCCTGTCTGAGGATCTGAGCAGCGTGAGGGTGGGTGGGCTGCAGCAGCTCCCTGATAATCCAGAGAGGTTTGATCATCTCTGCTTTGTGCTGAGCTCTCAGGGCTTTACCTCAGGGGCCCACAGCTGGGTTGTGGAGGTTGGAGACAGCGGACACTGGGGACTGGGCGTGTTAGCGGAGTCCGTCCGGAGGAAGGGACCCATACGCTCTGGATTTGGTGGAATAGGATTCAATCAAGGTGAATACTCAGCTCGCTCGGGATCTGCTCCCCCCACCATCCTCCAGCTGCAGAAGAAGCTCCAGAGGATCCGAGTGGGTCTGGACTGGGACGGAGGACAGCTGTCGTTCTCTGACGCTGACACTGACACACACATACACACCTTCACGCACACTTTCACCGAGAGGATGTTTCCCTTCATCAGCATCGGGGATAAACTCCCAGTGAAGACTCTGCCGGTTAAGCTGTCGGTGGATCGGAGATATTAAACCAAACAGACACGTGAGCCCGTCTGAGCCCGGAGGGAGGACTGTGTGTGTGTCCCTGTTGGACAGGCTTGTTCTCATATGTAACTCATGTTCCTGTGTATAAAGGTGCGTGTGGATCAGTAACTCGTCTGTCACTGTTCACCTGAACTATCAGAGATTGTCTTTCCTCTCAGCAGCATCAGATTCTGTCCACAGACTGTAAATAAAAGAGCTCAGCTAATGTGACACATGTGACCTCTGACCTCTTCACTTGTTGTTAGACAGCTGACACACACACACACACACACAGCGCTGACATGAGCTGCCAATCCCTCCACCACACAAACATGGCGACTCATTCAAACAAGAAATTCAAAATCTGAGACAGTGCTTCTCAGAGTCAAATCCACAGTCAGCAGCCGTCACAGCTGCAGGCAGCTCGCTCCAAGCTGCACTCAAACATCATCTCCAACCTGTGTTTCTTTCTCCGCCCTTTATTTTTCTGGCAGGTACATCGAGCTCTCCTGTGCTAGGATGCTGAGACGTAATAATCTCAGTTTCATTTGAAATGTATGGATTTCTGCAGCCTGTCTGTGCAGCAGCTGTTCAGAGAGGTGAGGCCAAGATTGGTGGGCAGCTGGAATTAAGGTGGCAATCGCTTACTTCCTGACGTTCTTCTTTCCTCCAGTTTCTCCTCCAGCGAAGGTGAAGCTGCTGTGACAAATGGCTTTCTCTGCTGCCGCAGGAAATACAGCTCTCCAGCCGCCTCAATAAGTCATGAAGGAAAGATGGCGGAGTGCCTCGGGAGCTGTGCGGTGATGGAAAACCAACACTGGGACTCATTTGTGTTTGTTGAACAGCAGGAGAGATGAAAAAGTGCCTCAGAGGACTCGACGGCGAGTCCATGTTCCTGAGGCCTTTAATAGACGCGCAGGCAGGAAGTTGCTTTAGTTCTGCCTGACTCTGATTTACAGACGGACCGTGGAAGCACGCCGCTGAAGCCCGATGATGAGCTGCCAGCACAGCGCGCGCACTATGATGCATGATGACCTGAACACACGAGGCGTGGCGGGGAGAGAGGACGGCGGTGTCAGAAGGGTTACTGTATTAAACATTGTCCACTTTAATGCCGTGACGACGTCCTCGTCAGGTACTCAGAACACCTGGACAGGTTCCTCTGAGCTCCTCTGGTCCCAGCCTGGCGCCCCGGAGCAGTTTGGTGCCCAGCCCGTCGAAGCCTCGGTAGAGGGAGGTGATTGGCTCCTGTAATATTTCAGCTGCTCTCACGCCCAAGGACGTTTCTGTGCCGCAGCGCTCGGCCCGTCTCCTGCTGCCTCCTGCCGTCCGTCGCTCCAGCTCCCGTTTCCCTGTGACTCATGACGGGACCCTGTCTGACCTCTGACCCCGAGCAGCCTGCTTTTCTAACAGACACAGGCTCCTCCTCCTGGTCAGCAGCTTGTTAGATGCAGCAAAGCTCTCAGACTTAACTGACCCGCTCTTCCAGCCCCTCCCTCAGGTCGTCGGAGCAGAGGATCAGGGCGGCGAGCTGCCGTCATCCATCAGAGGGTGTTTGGGTAATTTAGAGTCTGACCTCTTTAGAAATAAACTTATTTCACTCCAGACGTGTTCACTTTGAGCGCCACTCTGCATGTTTTATGGAGACATTCAGTCAGAAACATGAAGTGAGATGGATTTCAGCTTCAGCCCCTCCCTAACGATTTATTTGCCGTCCTCTCTCCAGCGCGGCAGCTTCAGCTCAACAAGCACAATAATCCACCTTTATGTGAGTCGTAGTTCTTTGTGGTTGGATCAGCAGGCTCCTCCCTCCTCCCAGCTCACATCCAACAGGTATTTAACCACCACAGAGTCAGGTTACGATTACAAGTCGTTCCATGATAACTGTGTGTGACTGTCGGAGCCGTGAGGCGGTTCTGACTGATGGCAGAGTGCGCGGTCACGTCTTGGCTCAGACTTCGGCTGTAATCACACTTCATGGAAACTCCTCTGATGGGACCTTCGTGTCTGAATACCACAGTGAAGCACATCTTATTCCCTGGACCTGTGCTCAGGCTCTAGCAGACGACCCCGCTGGACCACATGCACGATTCATGTTTCTGTGCAAGTCAATTCAATTCAATTTTATTTATACAGCGCCAAATCACAACAACAGTCGCCTCAAGAAGCTTTATATTGTACAGTAGACCCTACAATAATACATACAAAGAAAAGCCCAACAATCATGTGACCCCCTATGAGCAAGCACTTTGGCGACAGCGGGAAGGAAAAACTCCCTTTTAACAGGAAGAAACCTCCGACAGAACCAGGCTCAGGGAGGGGCGGGGCCATCTGCTGTGATTGGTTGGGGTGAGAGAAGGAAGACAGGATAAAGACATGCTGTGGAAGAGAGACAGAGATTAATAACAGGTATGATTCGATGCAGAGAGGTCTGTTAACACATAGTGAGTGAAGAAGAAACACCCAGTGCATCATGGGAATCCCCGGCAGCCTATGTCTATTGCAGCATAACTAAGGGAGGATTCAGGGTCACCTGGTCCAGCCCTAACTATATGCTTTAGAGTGACGGCACCAGTTTCACTGCTAACAATCATTCATCCCACAGAGAGCTAACCTCAGCATGGCAAACACAGCTCGTGTGATTCAGTGCAGAGACAAAGGCCCGTCTCAGTCGTTGTGGGCGTTTGGTTTGGATGAAAGCATCAGGAGGCCTCAGGCATCGGATGAAAGCCGCCTTTTGTTGATTGGATCATTGAAGTGAATCAAACTTCCGAGGTGCAGTTTCACCTGCGTGGCTCGTTTTCTCACAGTCATCACTCAGAGGTGAAGGCCTGCAGTCTGAAGAACTGCAGCTGCAAACACAGGAAGACCCACGTTTACTGCCCGCTCACGTGCAACACTTTTCACACTCAGACCGAACACAGCTGTGTGAGTAAAACTCGCGTTTAGTCTTTAAAGTACAAATCATACTTCTATCACATGTGGTAATAAAAGATTAGGGTAGTATGCTCTCAGTACACCTGTACAGGTGCACTGTACAGGTGTACTGAGAGCTTGGTTTACACTGCTGGCCGTGAGTCAGACTTGCTCCCGACAACTTTGCTTTGAATAATCTTTGATTATTACTGTGGACAGAATTTCCAGGTCTCAGGTCTTTCCTGTTTGCAGCTGTTCAGGTAGAACATCCCCATCGGCGCCGTTACAGAAGCAGACGCCAGACAGACTCATCTCTTCGAGCTGCTGTCACGTGACCAGGACAGGACACGTTTGATGGGTCGCCATCGCTGAACAAACGGAGCTCACACCGCCGAGTCGTTCCTCTTTTCTTTTTTGGATTTAAGGTGAAGCTTCGCAGACGTTGCTGTTGAGTCTTCAGACAGATTCACCAACGCATCAGAACCGTCTGCACGCGGCATTATTTACGATTCACCTAAGCAGATCTTGTTGGACCCTCGTGTGCACCAGCAGCAGGATGTCAGGCAGTAAATATTCATGTTTTACTATCATTATTATTCATGACTGTATTAGTTGAAACCTTATAAATGGAAAAGTTGTAAACAGTTGAAACTTTGATTTTTGAGATGGTGAAACTCCAGACTTCCCAACAGCCACTCCTCAGAGACCCGCCCACACAGCTCAGCGGTGCCTCACAGCCTGGATGTGAAACTCGTTCTGTGGAATAAAGAGAACAAAGGCATCCTTACTCTGGACTATTTGCTTTTGACTGACTGTTAGTGCACGAGATTTCTGCTGGAAACCTGAAATTCAGCCACAGAAACGCTGTAAAAAGAGTAAAAGTCAAACTAAAAAACAAAAAGTCAGATACACTCTGAGCGTCTTTCACTGATGCGTGCACAGAAATGCTCACACACAAGAGTCACGAACACGAACGGGCCACTTCTCTAACGTCAGCGTCAGACAGAGTCATTTGAAATCGACACGTTTGTGCTCCACACCTGAAATCTGCAGACTGAAGCCGATCGGAGTGTCGGCGGTTTGATCCCCGCTTCCTCTGCGCTACGTGTCCAAGTAGTCTGGGGCGAGGTCAGAAGCTCCGAGTTGCACCTGAGCGTTGTTCAGCGTGAAGCTGTTACTGCTGCATTTACCAGGCTGAGGTCAGGAAACACCGATGAAGTTCAGTGTCAAAGCTTTTTCTGACGTTCACGTTCGAGCTGCTTCTCAGTAATTACAGCTATAATTATAATTATGGTTCCAGAGCCTGAGCCACATTATATGTAGCTGGTATCTCTCAGCCTCACACACTAGCTCAGTGTTGGGTTGTCTCCTCTTTATTATTTTGAGTGTAAAAATATTTTGTCACTGAACAAAACTTAACTTTAGATGAGACGAAAAATATGCTTCAAATAAGTTTAATGTGAAGCTGTGGAGGGCTTGATGGATGTGTGCAGAATCATGACTGAAGTGTTTCTGTTGTAGCATCTACTCTAAGACTGGGCCCAGATAAACACCCTCATTGTATAATAATGAGGTGAAAGGACCACACAGACAAACACCTGAAACAGGAAAATCAAACTGATAAAAACAAACTTTGCTCACATGAAAAGTGTGTTTTGGTCTCCGCTTGTTCTGCGCCTCCGGTTTTGTTTTCAAGGACGCTGGGTGGAATTAGCATCAGCGGGAGTCTTCAGGTCAGAAGCTCATCACTGTAACCTTCAGGCTGCTGTCAGAAAAACAAATTAAAGTCTTTGTGATCTGCAGGCCTGAGCGCCCGCTCACTGCACGCTGAGAAAAATGGAAGACCTTGGCATTTCCAAAGGAAATGTTAACACGCTGCGATTCTGGTTCCACATTTTAACACACTGTCATCCTGTCATGTTTGGACTCATAAAGGCTTTACATACAGTGTGTGTGTGTGTGTGTCCGTACTGTAGCAGTCAGGCGGAGGCTGATATATCTGCAATGACATGCCTTAAACAACGGCGAGGAAGATAAGTGAGGTCGGCGTGAAATATGATTAAAGCACAGCCTTCCCCTCGCCTTTGATTTAAAGGAGCACGGCACAAACAACTCATCTCTCCCACCCAAACACAGACTTCAGAGGAAAAGCATGAAAAACCAGCAAAGAGCAAAAGAGGACAGAGAGGACGGAGACGCCACGTCAGCACTCTGAGAGCAAGTTTGGGGCACATTTTACTCTGTAACATGAAAAAGTCCTGCAGGAAGAAACGAGTCTGACCGTCGCATCAGCTGACCCCGGCAAGGACCATCAGTCAGCTGATGTTTGTCCACGTGCAGCGTTCCAGGTTATTCAGCTTATTTCTGAATAACCTGGAAATGTTCATGAACTGTGGAGTCAACGTGTTTCCTGCCCTGCGCGGGGCAGCAGGTGCAGCTCCAATCTGAGATTACAGTGAACTCCCGTTCTGTGACACATCACAGCACCACGAGCCGCTTTACAGCACCCTCCATTCTGATTTGGGGCAGAAGCAAGCAGCAGAGAATTTGTAGCAACGAGGAGTACGTGTCGTTAATCGTGCTGGATGGAGGAAGCAGGTGGAAATCGTTGTTTTATCTCTCCGCTGAGCCGAAGCCGTTTCTGCTCACTGACATTATAGAGAAAATACAAAGAGGTTAAAAATGTTACACGACTGAAAGTAACAGCTGCTGCAGACAGCACTGTGAGTGTGTGTGTGTGTGTGTGAGTGTGTGTGTTTAAGCACTTTGGTCAGTCAGACTGGGAAAGAGCTGCTGTTGTAATAAAGTTTAGCCTGACAGAAACAGGAGAATAAAAATGCGGCTGTGAGAGGGAGCAGATTTATCGATCTCTGAGGAGAATCTGATGGTTTTACTATCGAGTGCTTCATTAAATGAATGTTTGAAGACAGTTTAAGGCAGGGGTCCCCAACTCCAGGCCTCGAGGGCCGGTGTCCCTGCAGGTTTTAGATCTCACCCTGGGTCAACACACCTGAATCACATGATTAGTTCATTCCCAGGCCTCTGGAGAACTTCAGACATGCTGAGGAGGTCATTTATCCATTTAAATCAGCTGTGATGGATCAAGGACATGTGTAAAACCTGCAGGATGGCCCTCGAGGCCTGGAGTTGGACAGCCTTGGTTTCAGGTTTTGTTCTTTCAGCCTCTGTGAAGTTTAACTCTGAGGGTGAAGAACAAAAACTGGTCAGCAGGTGCAGTATAGCTGGTCAGTGTGTTCATACTGATAAAAAATTATTTGGAGACATCAGAAAAAACAAAATAATCAGGGTCTGAAGCTGCGTCTGAGATCATCAGGAAAACCGGCTCTGGAGCAGGTCAGGTTCACATGTACGAAATGAACCAGCTTCACAGCAGAGGACGTTAACCCTGAAGATACCTGATGAGGCAAGTACAAACCTGTGAATCTACCTGTGGTGCCTGACACAAAGACATCAGCAGTATTTTTGTGTTTTTATAAGTAATGATTTAAGACAGGGGTGTCGAAGTCCAGGCCTCGAGGGCCGGTGTCCTGCAGGTTTTAGATAACACCCTGGGTGAACACACCTGAATCAAATGAGTAGTTCATTACCAGGCCTCTGGAGAACTACAAGACATGTTGAGGAGGTAATTTAGCCATTTGAATCAGCTGTGTTGGATCAAGGTCACATCCAAAACCTGCAGGACACCGGCCCTCGAGGCCTGGACTTCGACACCTGTGATTTAAGATGAGTACAGTACGGTATCTTTGATTATCTGTCTCTGTGTACACAGACATGCTGTTGGTGTACGGATGAAACACGAACCTTAAGGCGTTTATATTGTAAAGACCCTACAATAATACAGAGGAAACAGAAAACCCCAGCAGTCATATGAACCCCTATAAGCAAATGGTGACAATGGGAAGAAAAAACCTCCAGCAGAACCAGCGACCAACTGGGGTGAGGGGAAGAAAACAGAGAGCCAGAGATTAATAATCAGTAATAATAAGGGGCCTGAAAACTGAAGGCTCTGCCTCCCATTCTACTTTCAAATACTCTAGGAACAACAAGTAGGCCTGCAGTGTGACTTCTGATGGATGATGGATGGATGAAGGATGGATGATGGATAATAAATGGTTGGATGGATGGATGAATTCATGGATGGATGGATGATGAATGGACTGATGTATAGATGGATGATGGTTGGATGATGGATGAATGGACGGATGATGGATGAATGGATGCATCATGGATGGACTGATGTATAGATGGATGATAAATGGATGCATGATGGATGGATGGATGGATGATAAATGGATGGATGATGGATGATGTCACAGCTGTGGAATAATGTGGGCAGGGCTTCCCTGTTTGAGGCTAATGAGTGATTTAAAGTGTGCGTAGGTGTGCGGGGCAGTTAAAGTGCAGAGGATGGGGAGCTGAACGAATATTTCATGAACTGAGGTCATTGTTATCCGTGCTCAGGCTGCACGCTCACTGCAGGATTCATCTCAGAGCTCCAGGGTGAAATTAAAAGAAGAAGACACGAGTGAGTAAATACTGTGATTTATAAATGTTCAGACAGCTTGTTGTCTCCCTCTGTCCTCAGTGCTCCACCTGCAGCTGTGTGTGGTTATCTGCAGCACAGATGTTTGTTTTTGCTGCTGCTGCTCAAAGGCACGCTGGAAAAGGATGAAGCGAAATATGGTGAAAATGTCCTGATTAGTAAATGTCTGCCACTGCAAACACTGTCACAAAGGTTTATCAGTAAATGTTTAATCGTTTCCTCCTGACACGTCTCCACCTGCAGTGTTTCCTCTCTAAATGTCGGTGCGTACCATAAATAAATCGTTTTGTTGCACGCTGCACTCGCTCTCTTTCTCTCTGAGATATTCAGTAAATATTTCATCGAGGTTTCTCCCCGCTCTGCCTTCTGCTCAAACCCAGAGTCAGCACAAACTGGGTACATAAAGAGCTCGGCTAAAGTGTACCGCTCTGCACGCCGGCCTTCCTTTTTCATGTTGTGTATCAGGTTTCCTGCAGCTCTGCTCACAGAGGACGTTCCTGTGAAACTGGTCCTCCAGGAGCTGCACAACAGGGCCAGCTTTACCAACGAAACTTTCTGCAAGACCAGATAAATAAATGATTAACCTGCGTCACAGCAGTGCTCACCTGCAGCATACATTATGGACGAGTTTCTCCATCAGCATCTTCCTCCAGGGTCAGCGGGGCTCAGGTTCAGCGCCGTGCAGTCACACTCTTTGTTATTCAGCAGTAAACTATGTTAAAGCTCAGAGTGGACACAAGCAGTGTAGTCAGCGCTCACTGAACCTGCATTTGTTCCAATGACCAGCAGGGGGCGACTCTTCTGCTCCAATTGGACAGAAGACAGAAAATTACTTACAGCAGGTAGAATTATTTTGTGGAAAGTTGTCATGGTGCTGAATCCAGCAAACGTTCTCCGTTAAACGTTAAAATCCGGTCCGAGGTCCAGATCAGGGACTGCAGTCAGGTGAGGAGAAGCCGCCTGTCAGTCAAAGAGGCCACGCCCCCAACAATGCAAACAATCAGCCCGTAAACATGCTTATTTCTGCTGTACAGTTTTAACATGGGGACTAACTTACTGCTGCCCCTGCTGGACACCAGAGGAACTGCAGCCTTTTGAACGTAAGCCAGGCTTCTTCTTGCAGTTTGATGCTTGTTTGAAAGATAAAACAGATGCTCGGGGATCAAATCAGGAAACGCTTACTGTGCTGTGGAGTCTAGTCTTTATTATAAAGTCACGCACAGTGCTGATGGTTCCTCTTGTATCCTGTCAGTGATTTGATGTTTTTGTTGTTTTCATGCACATTTCAGAGGTTTTCCGTTTTATTTTCATTTTGCATGTATTTATAACTAAAGTCTTAACTGTGTCTTTACTCTGTGTGTCTGCAGGTTTGTCAGACATCTGAATGACTGTGTTTTATGCTGCGGAGCTGGAGGAGCTTCGACCTCAGCTCGGGTTTGTTCAAAGACATGAAATCATAAAAAATGGATCACAGGATCAAATGCTGAATAATCCTGTGACTGTCCCCGCTGCTGCGTGAAGAAAGGACGACTGTGTTTCAATATTAATGTCTGTGTGTTGTTTGTCTGCGACAGCCGCTGAGCGACGGCGAATCTGTCAGCAGCTGCGTCTCACCCTCGCGAGTTATCTGCACGCTAATGGGTTCAGTCAACGCCACAGTCGGGCCACGTGACTTTAGATAAGATCTGTCTTATCTTCTCATATTAGTGTTCTGCAAAAAGCATCGATGTAAGTTTGAGCTCAAATATTAACCCAAGAAAAATCATTCGTCCCATTTGAAGTCTGAGTTTGTCATGGTGGCGTTTAAATGAGATCACTATACTTTTCCAAAAGGCTGGGTTTTTTTTAAAAAAAAAAAGGGGATGTGGCCACCATGATGTCATATATGGTTTCCACAGATCAGGTTCATGTTTTTTAGCCTCCAGCCAGTCACTAATATAACGATGCAGATACGAGGATCCACGAGATCCTACCAAACTGTGATCCAGCAGAAATCGAGACTCATCAGACCAGGTGCTGTTTCCAGCTTCTGTTGTCCAGTTTTGCTGAGTCTGTGTGAAGTGTAGCCTCGGCTTCCTGTTCTTAGCTGACCGCTGCGTTCTTCTGCTGCTGTGGCCCGTCTGCTTCAAGCCTCTGAGATGCTCCTCTGCAGACCTTGGATATAACAAGTGATTGTTGGAGTTCCTGTTGACCTTCCTATGAGCAGTTTATCTACTCTCCTGACATCTGACCTCGACAAGGTGTTTCCTCCCTGAGAGCTGCTGCTTGCTGGTGTTTTCCTTGTTTTTAGACCTTTTCCGTAACTCAGAGATGGTTGGTGGGAAAATCCCAGCAGATCAGCCGTTTCTGAAACAACAACCACAGTCACCGTCATCTTCATTGTGACACTCAGTTTGAGCGTCTGCAGGTGGTCTTCATCATGTCTGCATGACTGAATGCACTGACATGCTGTCATGATGCTGATTATATATTTATGCCAATGCGCAGCTGGACAGGTGTACCTAACAAATTGTCTTTTATAACATGCAGTACAGTCAGAACATCAGTAGCCTGGATTCAGAAACTCACTTTAAACAGAGTACAAATACTTCATCACTGCATAAAATACTTGAGTATTTCTGACTGTTCATTTCATGCTGGCTGTCTTTGTTTTGGTGTTTTGGTGCAGAGGTGAATCTGATCTAGAGCCTCTACAGGCCATTAGAGGAACTGCAGTTTGTGAGGCTTCATTTTTCAGCCCTGGAGGTCAGAGCTTTTTCTTATTTCTTTTCTCCTCACTACTCTTCTTCCTCTCTCTCTGCTAAATCCACCCCCACCCAGAACCCCCCGCCCAGCCTCACCTCTCTGTGCCTCATGGGAACTTTCCCAGTGAGCCGGTGGAGGATGATTGAGACGGATGTCTCGCTTGGCCGGCAGAAGGATGGAGACACCGATGGACCACGCTGGGGTCCCGGCAGTCAGGCCTCTTGTCAGATCAGGGCCCTGTTTCAGAAAGCCGGTTTAGTGCAAACTCTGAGTAAGTATACCCTGAGTTAACGAAAACTCTGGGTTTTCGGTTTCACAAAGCGAGTTTAGATTAATTCTGAGTGAGTTACTATGACGACACACTCCGTGAAGCTAACCTGCCCCCTAGCAGGTTTACTTCAACTAACCCTGACTTTCTCCGCCTCTTTGTCGGAAACCTGACTGTAGGAAGTGTCAGACATGGCGTGCCCCTTCCTTGAAGAGCCAGTAGATGTTGAAGCCCAAATTCTCCGCAGAGCTCTCTGCCGGGAGAGAGTGATTAGAGCGCGTTTGGACATTTTATCATTTCCTGATGATTTTCTGTGTGAACGTTACCGTTTTTCAGCACAATCCATAATTTATTTGAATAACATCCTCAGGCCTTATATTGCTCATGTGACACATCGCGGACATTCTCTCAGTTCTGTACATATTATTTGTATTGCACTTCGTTTTTTTGCAAACGGGAGCTTTCTGTATAATATTGGTGACGCTGAGCACGTTTCCAAGGCTACCGTCTGTCGGGCAGTCAGGAATGTTACAGTTGCACTGAAACGTCTCCTGTACTCGTTTGTGGTGTTCCCCGGTCATAGACCCACAAGATTTATCAAGAGGATTCCACAAAATTGCAGGTATCAGGATGAACAAAACTTAATTCATGATGTGGTGATACTTGAACTACTACTTAGATTTTACATTTATTTTCAGGGTTCCCAGGCGTGATTGGCTGTATAGATGGCACTCACATTCCATTCTGCTGCTTGAAGTGTTCCATTTCCAAAAAGCATTTTTTATTTTCTTGATCAAACAGGTCTTGTACAGCTGCTTTACAGGGAGCTATTGAAACACAGGAAATAGCATTGACATTCATAGTACATGCCCACTTAGGTTGGTTGTAAATCAGTGCTGAACATCTTACTGAGGAAAGGTTTGTTGGAGAAGTGGCTGGACCCTCTTCCTCTACATTTTTATATTTCATTTTACTTGCTGCCAGGAACGTTTGGGGCCTGTTGGGTTGCACCTGCGCTCACATCACATCACAAAATAAAATGTATAAAATAAAAATAAAATGAAATATAATAAAATAACGTGTTAAATGGGTGGAAATCCCTAGATCAATGTTTAAATTAACACTCACGCATTGACTCTGTCGGCTATGTATTGCCATGCATGCTCCCTTTCTTTTGCAGCTGAGGCTGTGTTACTTTTTTCCGCAAAATTTGCATGTTATCGGCATATGCTGCCATCAGAATTTCGGCCTCAAGCGCTGTGTAAATACATTGGCAGCGCCTTCTTTCCCTCCGTCTCCATGGTGACTCGCTTAATCTGTGCTCCACTAATCAGGGCTTTATGCGTGCGCTTAACTTGGGGTTAAAGCAACTCCGCGTTGATTGAACTAATTGTTATCAGCCTTTCTGAAACCGAATATTCCGAGTTGGACAGTTCGGGGTTACTCAACCCTGAGTATCATTTTTAACTCTGAGTTTTCTAAACCCGCTTTCTGAAACAGGGCCCAGCTGCTGATCGATGGTTTGTTGGTCAACGCGAGCACACGTCCCTCCATCCAGGCTCAGACTGGGGTCTCTGTGGGACTCTGTGCTGTGGTTCAGTCAGTGTTACAGGAGCTTCGGTCCAGCTCACAGGTGGAAGGACTGAATGAAACCAATGAACTGTCCGGTGCTGCGGGATCATCCGTTCACGGAGGAGTCGGTTTTTTTTGCCCATGATGCATCAGAGAGCACTGCTTTAATAACCTGCCTATTGCTTATTACAGGAGGTTAAAAGTCACATATTATCATTTCAGTTCAGTTTTATTCATATAGTCACAAATCACAACAACAGTCGCCTCATGGGGCTTCAAATGTATAATTTAATAACATTTAATAATATTTACAAAACACAAAAGGAAAAAAGATGCCTGAGCGTCTGACTGTGCCGACCATCAGATTCAGGCTGAAGCCTTTTATCGTACTTTATTTATACTTCTGTGAACTTCCTCTGACAGGGACACAGACCAGAACACTTAGGTTTAGGTGATTTTGTGCTGCTGTGTAGTTTTTAAGAAGTATCGAGGTTTGTCCGTCTAAGCTGGAACAGAAGAGCCGTTTACTTACTCACTGGAGAAAGTAATTTGTTACTCTACTCGTTACATTACTCTTAATACATTTTCACATAAACACCAGTTAACAATATAAACCTATAGCTACAGTCACACACACAACACAAACCCCTGTCCTAATGAGGACACACTTATAATCTTTTAAAAAAAATTTATATATGAATACAAAGTAGAGTGGTCGCCATGGTGATTCTACTGTAGAAACATGAACAGGTAGAAATGGAGGCGGTTTGTTTATTTCTTTATATCCGCCCGGCTGACCAACCTTTGTAACACCAGTAACATGATTGTAACTTTAATGTAATTACTGAATTTAGCACAGCAAAATGTTACGTTACTAAAAAATGTAATGTGATTACAGTAACTTTGCAACTTTGTAACTTGGACATACACACGACATTGCCTGCAGGCCACACAAAATCCCCCAATTCCCATCCGTCTCCCACTCTGTGTGGAGTCGCTGAAGAAATGTTCCTGCTGCTCTTCAGTCTTTTCTTTCCTCTTGGAATAAATCTTTATGACTCAGGCTCAACATTTCCACAAAACAAAGGAACTTCATTTCTGACAGAAACAGATCATCATCACACACAGCTCAGACCTGTACATGCGTGAAGCTTCTCCGTATTAACGTAGCTGCACATTTAGCAATAGTTTTAGATTTGTTTTAAAATAATAGTTCTGCACTGCAGTGGTTTGGATCATGTCTAACCTCTTCCTACCCAAAGGGCTTTCTGAGCGTCCTGCTCAAAGATGACATGCCCAAAATGAATGGAGCATTTCTCTGCAATTACAAACTCTGTGTTAACAATCTTGGTATCAAAATAAAGCTAACACTTGTGACATTTCATAAGAGGTGTAAATATTGCAGCAGATGTTACTGTGTCACAGTTACTGAGCCTGGAACACAAAAAGTAAGTAGATTTTTTCCTCCTCTAATTTATCTATGTTTTTTTTTTTTTTTTTTTTTTTTTTTTTACATATAACCCCTTTAAAAATGTGCTTTAGTTCATATATTTATCCAGAAAATCAGTAATCAACATCATCTGTGCAAAGATTTATGCTTCTAAAGTGAAACAGTGAAAAATTACAGCACTTTTAATAAATAAATATTCAGGCGTTGTACAAGAGGTCACAGCAGAAATGATTTAATTTCATTAACATGTCTAAAAATGCTTGTTTTTGGAATATTTTTTTGAAGAATTAACCGCACATTCACAGTCTGCAGTCCTTGCTGCCCTGCACATGAACAGTTTAAATGGACTCTGGCGCTTTAAACTCTGAGGGGCTGTAACTTCAGCATCTATTGGCCAATTTGCATGATTGACATCTCTTTTTCATAATTTGAGCCGATAGAATCATGATAATGATACCGTGTTCATGTCACTTCCACCAATAAGAAGTTGCAAAGCCAAAACCCCACGTGGCTCTAAATTTACGACATGCGGTGTAATCCAATCACGTGTCTGTACCTGGGCTGAAAATGGCGGTTGTTGATGGAGGTGGCGTGTTAGCGCCGCCATTATCAGGAGCTACAGCGGCTATCGGCGGATAAAACGGAGGAACCCAGATGCAAGCAGAGTTTTGTCTTGGCAGATGTGCGAAGGTTGCGTTTTTGTGGACTTGTTTTGCGGCTGGTTCAGTGAGTTTGGTCGGAGCACGGTGAAACTTTGTGTTTTGGAATCTGTGAGCGCTCAGCTAGCTAACCAGCTATACCTTTTGTTGTTACATGAAGAGAGGTGATGGCTCCGTTGTATGTGTTTAGTGGACTTTTGCGCAATTACGTAAATGGGCTCCTCCCAGGTTCTGACTGGCATACCTGTGTCCCACTAACGTCAGTCAGATAGTTGTTTTACTCAGTGTAGAGTTCATTCAGGACCCATTTGTCCTCCTGCTATAGGAAAACCTGCCAGTCTGACTGCCCTCAAACGTCCTCACCTGCCCCTCTGGAGAAATTCACACCTGCTCACAGACCTGTCGACAACTGGAGTTTCGTTACCCGAGGAAAGAGAAGCACAGGAGAACCCATCTGCATCACTCGCTCATTGTGTGGCTTTCCGAGAACCACCACAGCCTTCCTGCTTCATTACTCTTAAAACGTCAGTCTGCACTGAACGTGTATCGATGTAACATCTGTTCATTGGCTTTGACTTTTCAGAGTTACCTTTCTGTGTACCTTAGTTTACCTTTCATAAACTGTTTGGCACAGAGAGTAATGTGTTGTGTTCTTCCACACATCCTACAGAGCAGCTGTTAGATGCCGATTCCTGGTTCAGGAGGTGTGCTTGCTCGTAATAAAGCAGCCTTCTCTGCTCTGAGCTGATTTATCCACAGAACAGCTCATGACCTCTAACACCCCATACAGTCTCCAGCTGCTCCTAACACAAGCCTTATATCAGAGCATTTTCATTCTTCTTCAGTCGCCTCTCATTGATCTGAACTGACTTTCTGTTTCTGGAGATCCAAACAAGTTTGAAGCCTGTGCTCACTCTCTCTGTTTTTATTACTCCCTCGCTGCTCTCGGTCATTGAGGTGAACCGGCTGCTTCTATCTTCAGAAACTAGCAGACTGTTAGTGGATCGCCCACAGCACAGCGTAGCCCCGCCCCAAAACCTACCTACTCTACTTCCTGTTCATCTCTGACTCTAGCGTGAACTTACAGTGTTGGGAAGGTTACTTTTAAAATGTATTCCATTACAGAATACAGAATACATGCCCCAAAATGTATTCTGTAACGTATTCCGTTACGTTACTCAATGAGAGTAACGTATTCTGAATACTTTGGATTACTTAATATATTATCATGCTGTTTACAACTACGTGAATGTACTATTGCTGTGATTTATTACTGTTACTGAAGGTCCGCGGCTCCGAAACGTAGTAAAGGGACCTCTGGCTAATACGTCCGGTTCCCTGTCGGGCTGGTAGCCGAAAAATAGCTTTACTTTGTTGTCTGGGTCAACTTTGCTTGCCAGAGACAGAGAGAGGCGTTGAAAGGCTCCAACGGAACTTATTTTTTCCGGAGGAAAACACGAACACAGTGTACAGTTGAGTCTTAATAGCTTACTTACAAATGGGCTCGTCAGGCACTCTTCTTGGCTGCAGTGGTTATTATTATATTTACATGCTTCCAGCTCCCGTTTTTGCTCCGTGACAGCTCGGACTTTTCCTTTCTCTCCCTCCCTCGCTCACAGACACATAACGTGTACGGTAGTCCATTCTCCCTGCAGCACGGACTACACTGCCCATCAGGCTACATTCTTTAGAGCTATGCCTGTAGCATTCTGCCTTTTAGCTTAGCACAACAACAACAAAAAAGCGCTCTCACCCAGGAAACACGCAGAGAGAGAGCGCGTCACCCTGTAACCATGGCAACCGTAACGCTGCCGCCTGGAACAACAGAACGTAGCTGTCAAACAAACCCAAATAATCCTGACCATGACAATATGAAACAGGGAAGTACCGCCGTGTAATCCATTTATTTCACCAAAGTAACTGTATTCTGAATACCACCTTTTTAAACGGTAACTGTAACGGAATACAGTTACTCATATTTTGTATTCTGAATACGTAACGGCGGTACATGTATTCCGTTACTCCCCAACACTGTGAACTTAAAGCAGCATCTGAGGCATAAACTCATCGGGAAAGAGTTTACTGAGCTCAGAGATCATCAGAGGCTTATTCTTCTTCTGTAAATCAGACGTCGTTTTACAGCCAGAGGCTTTGCCCCCTGCTGGACATTAGAGAAAATACAGGTTTAATAAACTTCACGCTGACTGTGTTATTAAGTTTAAGTGTTTTTGTTTTGATTCTTGGTTTAGTTGGAGTTCACTATAATAACTGTAATAACTCGGGGAGGTACACAGCACTAACTGTACTAGTTGTCCTAGATTCAGCCGTGCTGCTGCTCGCTGGAGGAAAGCGCCTCCTTAAATCTTTTCCTCCAGCTGCTGATGTGTCCTCCGTGTCGGAGCGCTGCTGTCCTTGATGAGTGCTGAATGAGGGCCGTTATTTTCTAGGCTAGTTTGTGGAAGATGTTCAGATTCGACTTGTTTGGATAAATAAGAATAAACGAGTTTTGGAGGCTCTGACCTCTTGTTCTGCCTGTTACAACAAAACTTGCGTAACCTCCAAAGTAACCTCGCCTTCACCAGAAAAACAGTTTCTGCCTCAGTCCAGGGACTCAGTGCTGTGCGTCCTCTTTGTAGAATAATTGTGAAGAATCTGCAGCAGTACGAGCAAGCAGCCCGAGCTGACCTTTATCTCAAGGTTTTAAATGTGCTCTGCTCTGTGGAGCTTTTGCAAGTTCCTATTTGAGCCTGTTGTTCTGTACAAACAAGCCAGCAACACTGCGGGCGACGCAATAAAAGACGTGCGAAATTAAAGATGCAACACTTTCTCGACCATGAAATTGTATCTGAGGGAGATGAAGCTAAATTAAACGATCAGGGCAGGAAGCCTTTTAGTGTAATGTGGCTGAACACGGTGTAATTAACAGGTTTAAGTAGCCGGTTTGGTGAACTGGGTGATTCTTAATTTCAGCTAAATTTGCTTTAATGAGCACACATTTTTCTGTTCTATTTTAAGTCCACTGTGTGGAAATTATAAGGAAAAGCAAACGGTGAAGGACAAACGCCTGGAGGAGATGGTGGGATTACGCCCGATCGTACGGATATGTTTCCCTCTCAGAATAAAATCCAACCTGCAGCGAATGTGTTAAATCCTTATGAAATTTATTAAATACTTTTAATCTCCTGCCTATGTTTGTGCACCGTGTATGACGTAGGCGTGTGCATGTGCGCCCCGGTCACTGCTCCTTCCAGCATGGTCGGAGGTAAGTCACTGTCACGTTAGCCACACAAGGCCATAAGTTGCAATTTGAATGTGACTGAACTGTGTTTTGGTCTGTTTAATGTCTGAGTTGTCTGGAGTGAGTCTTGTAGAGGGCTGAGTTCGCAGTGTTGCCAACTTAGCGACTTTGTCGCTATATTTGGCGAGTTTTCAGACCCCTTAGCGACTTTTTTTCTAAAAAGCGACTAGCAACAAATCTGGCGACTTTTTCTGGTGTTATTGGAGACTTATTTATGACGACTTTTTGACATGAAAGCGCGTATCGCTCAAGCAGTGGTGCTGCCGTGGGCACCTCGCCCATGCCAAAGCGCTCACAGGCGGAGGCAGGGCTGGACTGGGACAAAAAATCGGCCCGGGCATTTTGACTAGAGACCGGCCCACCAGGATCGAGATTGAAAATGTGACGTCATTCAGGGGTAAAACCGCAAAGGATTCTGGGAACTTGTGGCAAGCGGTACTAGCGCACGCAGGCTTTCAATTGAACTCAGTCACACAGCGATAAAAAGAAACCCCAAAAATGGCAAGAAGCTGTTGTATTATTAACTGCAACAGCCGGTCGCATGACAGCCACGGGAAGCCGACGGGTAAAGAGATCGTTTTTTTTTATCGGATTACGTCGTGGAAGAGAAATTTTTTAAGCCATGTTTCCGAAGTAAGAGCCGACGGATGGTCTGGATATACCAAATATAACGTCTCAGAACACTCCAGCTCACATGTTAGTCTGCTCCAAGCATTCCCACAAAGGTCAGTGTTTTGCTGTAGTTAATACGTCATTTTTCTTAACATAATTGGTGATATAGGTTACAAGCAAGTCTGGCGCTGAACAGAAATTGTCGTGCTATGCTCCTTTATTTATTGTGCATTAATAGTGAATTGTCCTGACCCAATATTGCGTTTTGCTTCTGTTATTACCACGGTACATTGACAAAAACATATACTTTTATTCACAGGATAAAACAGTTGTTTTGTATCACTAATTGTCCAGTACGAGTACAGCATACAATATTATTGTCACTGCTACATTTCTGTAATGCCTGCCAGAAATTATTTCCACTACTAATTAATTACCGTTGAGCTCAAAGGTTATATTAATAAACGGTTAACGAATGTGTATTTATGAAGACGATTTGTGAGACTGGTTACCTTTGTTTGTACGATGGTCGTTCTACACGGTGCATTTCAAGGTCCTGTACCCATCCGTCGGTAAACTGTACCCGGGCTTGTTGCAGTGACCTGAAGTTACTAAACTTCATGAGTGTATGCACTCACTCCAAGAACTGTATAATTATAAATCTGAGCGTGGTGAAAGTTGGGCAGCACGCTAACGTCCACTCTGTGTGCTCCTAAGGGTCTGACCCTCTCACTCCTTTGATTTTTTCCTCGTATCTTTTCTTTGCCTTTTCGTCGAGTCTGTCTTTGTACGGTCCGGCATTGTTCTCCTTAGTTTTGTACATTCCTTTTTTGAGGGGCAAGGAAAAACCAAGAAGGTATTGGAACCGGAGAATGAACGTTTTGCGGTGATGCAAATGCTTGCGTTTGATGCGGTACTTGGATTGTTTTGCCACGAGTTACCAGCATGCAATGCACGAAAGTCACGTGATCTGTCAATCGCTATTGGAAAAACCATAAAGCCTTTGCATGAAAACAACTGCTTTGATGTACACTGCCTTGTTGGTATATATGTATCAATCTAATAAACTTAAACCTACACCATCCTCCCTGTTCTGGATTTTAAACAGTACATAGCGGAAACAAAAAGACTGCTTGGTCGAGTTAACCTCCTGAACTATCTACAACACATGGTAGAAACCTTAAATTAAGACCAAGAACACTAGAGGTGAGACATGATCATTAATTAATATTAAAATTAATAAATGACAGATTTAGTGATATTTTCATAAACACCTCCTTTCCTTTTTTTGTTCTCCATTTTCTTTAGTTCGTCTATAAGATTGCTAAACTAGGGGGAGGGTGCATCCGGCCTCCTCGGCTGTAATTGGTCCAGCCCAGAGTCGATCATGACCAATTGGCCAATCCAACACCTTTCATTATATATACCCTTCCTAAAAAAAAAAAAAAAAAAGAAAGAAAAAATCCATCGGTCCATAAAAACAAAAAATCGCCAGCGGCCCACCGGGCTAATGCCCGGTATGTCCGATGGCCAGTCCAGCTATGGGCGGAGGATAGTCCTCCACCAGCTGCTATCAGGGCAGGAGACGTTCACACCTATGCATCCAAACTGCAAATGAATCGTGCATGAGCGAAGCTGCTGCTCCCGCACTGACTGTAATGCAGTCAGCTCTTCTTTTACTCTTATGCTGTTTTGTGGATCACAAGGTTTAAAACTACTTCTGAACACACACACACACACACACACACACAAAGTAACTCCACCAGAGTGCCTATCTGGGTCACTTTTGCCGGTCCAAGCCCGGATAAAGGAGCAGGGTTGGAATTATGACATTAAAAAAACAATAATTGCTAAAAGAAATTTAATTTGTAGTTCTAAATAAATTCTAACTGCATTTAGGACGTTTTTTACTTGCATTATGTCTCGTTCCACGATGTTATTTCTCTCTCCAACAATGTAGGTTACAATTACATTAGCATGACCAATTATGCAAATTAGGCAATGACGTCATTTTGCGACTTCTAGCGACTTTTAGGACAACCAATAGCGATTTTCCTTACTGAGGAGTTGGCAACACTGTGAGTTCGCTAACTGAAATTTGTAGCTAATTTTAGCTTCAGCTGTAACGCTAGTGTGCTAAGTTAGCCTGGTTGCTAGCACCAGGCTAGCTGAAAGAAATCTCTGCTGTATTTTGTTAATCGCAAATATTGTGTTGTTTTATCAGGGGAGCCGGCCTAGCAGACGCACAACACACACAGCTCATGGTTTTCTGTATCTCTATGTATGACAGGTAGGAGATATTATGTTCTGGAAATGTGGTTTCTCATTATTTGCTTTTGTGCTTTAGCATAAATTTGAATATTACCTGCTAAATGTTGTCTTTCAATATAATTTTATTGGATTTGATTTAAGGGTTAAATTGTGAATTTTTATTATATTTCAAAAAAACAAAATGTTGGATCCTGGCTCTTGTTTCATTTTTTGCATTATTTTGTTTATTCATTAATTTTATTAATTTTATTTTTTTTAGCAATATATTGTTTTATATATTATTTATACGATGCTTTTTTTGACTTGAGAGCTTGAGTGTATTTTTTTCACTACAGTTAATGCAGTCGGGTCTATTGATTAGCCACAATGATCAGCGTTGCTACTTTACCAGGTGTAACAATTAAGTTTAACATCCATGAAAACAGAATTTATTTAGTTAAACAGAGTTAGAAGTTAGCAGGAAGTTAGCTCACTAGCTTCCACCTAAACATGATATAGCATGTTCTGACTGAGAGATTTCTGAAACATTCAAACGTACAGCTCTGCTATCACTTCCAACATAAATGAAGACAGAAAACTAAACAGCAGTGACGTTTGTAGGGTTACTGAAGTTGGGCTAGCTGGTATATAATGATATGCTACGTGATCGCTAGCGACACAGCTATGTTAGCATAACATAAACACAGTGAAGCTGGAGGATGAACGCTAACTTTTTTCCACTCGATAAAAGTTAACGTGAGGGTTCCCGATGGTTAGGGACAAATGCAATTGCATGGCAGGATGCTGTAAACGGACCAAACTTCAGTCAGGAGAACAACTGAGATAATCCATCCACAATACCAGGTTAGTCATTAATATACTGCTGCATGGGCTGGGCTGTAGTTACATCGTAAGGCTTAAAAACTGAGCTTTAAAATGAACAGTGGTGATAAAAACCGAGAGAGGCCGACAGTGATCACTGACTGTTTTTAGGGGCTTTTTCAGATTAAACAGAACAAGATACAAAGCATTAAAACATGTTAAAAACACAACAGCCTCAATAAACACAGAGTCGTTTGGACCCAGAAGCAGGATTCATACGTCATAACTTTACAACACACAGCTCCTTCCAGCTTGGCCCGAGGACAGCTCATGGTTTTCTGTATTTTTACATATTACAGCGATGGACAGTGAAGAACCCAGAGATACAGTCCCGTCTCCGCCTCTTACTCAGAAGCCAGAACTGAACGCATCGACAGGCGTGACGCACGCAAACGGGCTACACAAGCAGTTCAGCTTCAGTCTCTGTCTGCAGACGCTGTCACGTCTCATTTTGTGTCTCTTATTCTTTTCACTCCTTCCTGCAGGTAAAGTTCAGGTGTCCTACCTGTGTGAATTTATCTCATTAAGCATTCTTTCCTTTTCTGCTGCTCTGCTTTCAAATCTGAATTTCAGGATGTGTGCATGTTTTAGCTTGTTTGGCTGTATTTTAGCTGCCTCAGTCCATTTTCCCACACTGCAGTCACCCAGCTGGGAGTATGTGGCCGCCTTGTCTCGGGCCTGTTTTGTAGTCAGAACATGGGCATGCAGGAGATCAAAGCCTGGCCCAGAATACATCAGCTGCTGCCCCCCCACTCAGCGACTCAGTGTGGGGCCTTATCTGGGCCGAGCAGGGAGAAGTCGTTTCCTCGTCGTGAAGCGCAGCCTGAGCTGTGCAGGAAAATGCAAAATATTGATGTGGAGACGTCTGGCTTCTGCATCACCAGGGCTCAGCAGTGGAGCAGGAGGTCCAGCGTGACATTCATACAGTTTGCTGTATGTCAGCAACATGTGGATACACAAATAGACCCAGCAGGCCAAAACAGAGGAAGCAGGCAGATATTCTTATGTAGCTTCCTGGAGAGAAAGATTTAATGTGGATGCACTGAAAGGACGGCATGTAGAGGGATGATCATTCAGTCAGTTACACCTCTGGGACTTTGAGTTCAGCAGCAAAACAGGTGTAATCAAAGTCAGCTGCTTTGGTGTTAATGAAATTACCAACAGGTGCAGTAGAGGAACATCAATGACCCCTGGCCCCAAACAGGAAGGGTTTTACTGCTGGAGGACTCTGACATGTTTCTCTTTTTCACTGGCTCTGCATTTGTCTAGGGTCAGGAGGTCGTACCAGGCCTCTGCAGAGATTGTACAGGTTGTCCAAACCTCCAGGATGGCACATGAATACATGTCATTGTCAGAGGTTTGCTGTGTCTCCCAGCACAGTGTGAAGAGCATGGAGAAGACTCCAGGACACAGGCAGTTACTGTAGGAGAGCTGGACGGGGCCGTAGAAGGCCTTCACCCATCAGCTGGACCGATATCGCTCCTTTGTCCAAAGAGGACGAGCACTGCAGAGCTACAAGATGACCTCCAGCAGGCCGCTGGTGTGGATGTGTCGGACATGATCTGGAGTTCTGGAGAAGTCGTGAAGAACATCATTCTGCCTGTAACATCGTTCAGCATGACCGGTTTGGTGTTGGGTCAGTGATGGTCTGTGGAGACATATCCCTAGAGGGACACACAGACCTCTACAAGCTAGACAACGACACCCTGACTGTCATTAAGTATCGGGATAAAGTCCTTGGACCCTCTGTTGGTTCTGGGCTCTTCATGATTCACAACATCCCAGACGAAGTCCATCTGACGCCACCAGGTCACACCTCAAACTGTCCGGAGTTCAGCGATGCACTGGTCCAGATCTGGGAGGAGTTTCTGCAATGAAATGTGTTCAAAACTGATGCAGAATAGACCGTCCTGCTGCAGGCGTCTTTGAATTCAGCCCTCTGTAGGCTGATCATTCTCATTTCCATCAAACTACATGGCATCCTGTCATTCCTGACTCAGTCCACACAAAGACCAGAGGCAGAGCCAGACACCTGTGTGTGGCTCACTAGGTCTACTACGTCTCATCACTTGGTTTAGATTTTTTCTGAGTGGCAAATTGCTGATAATTGTTTTCCAGCCATGAAGACATAACAGCAAAATGTTTCCTCCAGCTAAGACGTGACAGTGGGGTAAAAACATCTGGAGTAGCTGCTACAGTCGTCTTTAACATGGCTGCAGGTGAAAGAGATGGCCCTGAAGCACGTGCCAGAATCGAAGCCTGCTGCAGGCCCGGCTGCAGACAGGTGTGGGCGTACCTGAGAATGCTGAATGAACTTTGTACATCATCAACCTGACCCTGGTGCTCAGGAGGAAACACTTCATCTTTCTGAGATAGCTTTGGGGTGTCCGTGGAGACCTCTGTGATGATCAGCTGGTGACGTCTGAATCCTCCTTAATTTTACAACCAGCTCAGCTGACAGAAACACTGCAGGTGCTAATGTGGGTGCAGAGCTGTGAGCGTGCACACTTTCACCTCTGACACCAACCACGCCTTCAGCTTCAGCTGCTGACTCATGTCATTCCTCTCAGTGTGTAAATAAGAGTAAAGCCACCAGCCGAGTCGAGCTGCTTTCTAATGTTTTCCTCTTGTAAAGTCAATCTCCTTTTAATGCAGCCGAGAAAATTCCCTGCCGACAGCAGCACTCCGAGCAGGACTGTTATCAAACTCGCGGCAGCTCGGCCATCTGTCTGTCTGCCTCATCTACGCTTATTTACACAGAACGAGAGGCAGAGGGGGATCTGTGCAGCGCTGCAAACCTCCAGGGCTTTGTTCTTCTAAAACTCCGATCAGTCATCAGCCGCTGCTCAATCCCAGAAACACGTCTCTCTGAAACTGATCTGCAGACAGCGAGGACGAGAGGAACGCTGCTGGAGAATAACACTGATCACTGAGACGGAGGAGGGGGAGGAGGAAAGCACAGGAAGGAAATTCAATTCAGTTTTATTTATACAGCATCAAGTAGCACAACAACAGTCGCCTCAAGCAGTAGCGGTTTTTGATACGGGCGACATGGGCGGTTGCCCGGGGCGGCATCGTGGTGGGGGGCGGCATCACGGGCATCTGCAAAAAAAAAAAAAAAATTTACTCGTACTCATGCTGCCCCGACATGATGCCATATTGGGAATGTCATAGCCACCGATCGGTTTTCTATCGCCCATTTGCTGGGAGTAAGGGCGCCCTCCGTTTGCGAGGTGCGCCTGCTGCTTGCGGCACAGGGAGGAGAGGGCGGGGCGGCGGGGGATTCTCTGGCTGGCTGGAGCAGCATCTAATAACCAACTCGCAAAATAAAACAAAATAAAAACAAACCAACAAACACGAGACATTATCATACAGACTTATAATTTGCACCGATGTTTTTTCAAAATTCTATATGCGAAAAGTGAGCGCGAGAGCCCTCGGTGCGCCTGCGCGCTGCTGAAGTCAAAGTAAACTTTATTGTCATCTCCGCTACATACAGTCCAGTATATAGAGAGACGTGACGACGAGGCTCCAGTTACAGCACTGCAAGTAAACAAACAATAAATGTAAGAAGAGTAAGAAAATAAGGACCAGGGGTAAAGGGATCAATAACAATTTAAAATTTATAATTTACAGTTTGATCATTTAAAGCAGCGGTCTCCAACCCCCGGGCCTCGGACCGGTACCGGTCCGTGAGTCGTTTGGTACCGGGCCGCGAGAGTTGAGGCTCAGGTGTGAAATGTATGGTTTTCAGGGTTTTTATCAGTTTTCAGCGTTGTTTTGTTATCGTTTTTATCGTTAACTCGGTTTTCATGGGTCTTTTCACGTGTGTTATGAATAAATCTTCTTTTTTTCGGTACCGGTACTAGTTTTATTTTGTTGTATTCATCCGCGACACCTTAAACCCCGGTCCGTGAGGCAAAAAAGGTTGGGGACCGCTGATTTAAAGTCTCACACACAACCTGTCGAAAGGGGAGGAGAGACCTGCTGCTTCCAAATAGAGCACATGTTATTCATAATGTTGTAAATCCAAGTCCATTATGTATTCATGATTTGAATCCTGGGTTGTGCAAAATCCCAGAAATAAACCCTCGACAAAGTGAATCTGGGAACTAAGGTGTAGGTCTGTTAGGTTATGTTGTGGTGACCCTCGGGTTGGGGGATGGGTGTTCATACTGGAGTGCAAAATTAAAACCAACGGAAGATGGACAAGAAAAGGTCAAAGCCATCAGGTGCTCAGTTTAGAAAAAAGAGAAAAGAAGAGGAGAAACGAGCAAAAGATACAGGTAAGCAGATGTGTGATTGGATAATGGCAGGTCATCCTAAAACAATCAGAATCAGAATACTTTATTAATCCCTAAGGAAATAATGTGGGTTACAGTTGCTCCAAGAAGAAATGGTAAAAATAGTAACAGTAAGAGACTAAACTCCAAACAATACATTATGTTACAGATTTTACCCATTTAAGAAATAGCACTAATATATACAGATCACTCAATTATAAATATCAAGGATTAACAGAGGGGATTATAAATAAATATCAAGAAAATTGACAAGAATATTACAGAGTAGAAAAGAGCGTGCGTAAAAAGGGTGTAACAATTGGGGGGGCTGGGCGGGGCGCCAGAGGGAGTGTTCGCCCGGGGCGCCAAACAGGCTAGGACCGCCACTGGCCTCAAGGAACTTTATACTGTAAGCTAGACCCTACAATAATACAACCATGTGTTATGGTTGTATGTGAGGAGCAGGATTTTGAATTCAATTCTGGATTTAACAGGAAGCCAATGAAGGGAAGCCAAAACAGGAGAAATCTGCTCTCTCTTTCTAGTCCCTGTCAGGACTCTTGCTGCAGCATTTTGGATCAGCTGAAGGCTTTTCAGGGAGTTTTTAGGACATCCTGATAATAGTGAATTACAGTAGTCCAGCCTGGAAGTAATAAATGCATGAACTAGTTTTTCAGCATCACTCTGAGACAGGATATTTCTAATTTTAGAGATGTTGCGCAAATGGAAGAAAGCAGTCTTACATATTTGTTTAATATGTGCATTGAAGGACATGTCCTGGTCAAAAATGACTCCAAGGTTCCTCACAGTGTTACTGGAGGCCAAGGTAATGCCATC
Organism: Oreochromis aureus; assembly: GCF_013358895.1. NCBI lineage: Eukaryota > Metazoa > Chordata > Actinopteri > Cichliformes > Cichlidae > Oreochromis > Oreochromis aureus. The sequence continues at coordinate 41,660,107 of NC_052946.1, read as the reverse complement.
CAGAGTAAGAATCTGCTTAGATACCATATTTCTAAGATTTTCAGGGCCGAGTACAATAACCTCAGTTTGATCTGAATTAAGAAGCAGAAAGTTAGCGGCCATCCAGGTCTTTATGTCTTTAAGACATTCCTGCAGTTTAACTAATTGGTGTGTGTTACCTGGCTTCATGGACAGATAGAGCTGGGTGTCATCTGCATAGCAGTGAAAATTTATGCTATGTCTTCTAATGATGCTGCCTAAGGGAAGCATGTATAATGTAAATAGAATTGGTCCTAGCACTGAACCCTGTGGAACACCATAATTGACCTTAGTGTGTGAAGAGGACTCTCCATTTACATGAACAAATTGGAGTCTATTAGATAGATATGATACAAACCACTGCAGTGCAGTACCTGTAATACCTACAGCATGTTCTAATCGCTCTAATAGGATATTATGGTCAACAGTATCGAACGCAGCACTGAGGTCTAGCAGGACAAGCACAGAGATGAGTCCACTGTCAGAGGCCATAAGAAGATCATTTGTAACCTTCACTAAAGCTGTTTCTGTGCTGTGATGAGCTCTGAAACCTGACTGAAACTCTTCAAATAAGCCATTCCTCTGCAGATGATCTGTTAGCTGTTTGACAACTACTCTTTCAAGGATGTTTGATATGAAAGGAAGGTTGGAGATTGTGAGTTTTTAATTAAACTGGCTGCTCAGATAAGCGACACAAAGACACTGCAGTGTATTGACACTATATCACAGAGAGGGCTACCCATTAATTTACACCTGGGCTCTCAATGCAAAGTGGTGCTTGGTGAGGAGCAAAGACCAAGTGTGAATGAGGAAGGACATCCATCCAACAACTTCACCCACAGCAGGGGTGCTGGGCCCCACCCAGAATGCCTGGTGAATCCAGCGCCTTCACCTGCAGGAGGAGCTGTAAGGATCTGCTTTGTGGTCAGAGTCATTTATTATATCATGAACATTTTAAAAAGTTATAAATAAGGCAGAGACAGAGATTCCCATGTTTTTGGGTCTGAGACGACGTTGCAGGGATGAAATGTTTAATAACTTACTGATGCTGTTCATGTGTCATGTTACACAACCAATGTTATTCCTTTAAACTTTATTCTCTCTGAGGATTAGAGAGTAATCAGAAGAAACTGTATTTTTTATTGTGACATTCAGCAAAATTATTAAAAGGTTAGAAAGTAAGGAATGTGTTACATAATAACGACTCATGAACCTTGTTATATATCAGTGTTACAAAGGACCTGTTACTTTAACGAGGTATGAAAGACAAACCTTGTGGATCTAAAGCAGCGTGTGGGTGTATGGACGTCTGTGGAAGAATCAGCCTTGTTCTCAGCTCATCTCTGAGCTCGGTGAACTCATCAGTTTCTGTCTCACTCAGGTCAGCTCACAGAGGAGCAGGTCACCTGACCCTCAGTTTCTCAGTGAGATGCACTTCTCGTTCATCTTGTCCACTTTCAAACTCCAAGAAGACAAAAGAGAAGACCCTGAGCAAACAACCGCCATGTTGGCAGCAGTAGTCCTTTGTATCAACACACTGCTTTGGTTGTTCTTTGGATATTTCAGGTTACATCTGCAGAATAAGACCCAGTGATCCTCCTTCATGCTTTTTAACCTTCTGCATATATTGACTTAAATCTACTGGACATGACATGAAATATATACTTTATGAGGTGCTTGAAGCTTCTACAAAGGCTCCAGATTGAAGCTAAAGCATAAAGAGGAAAAACCTGTGAAAGACCAAACGAGGATGAAAAATGAACAGCAGAGGAAGGAAGACAAATGAGTCGACACCAGCAGAGAAGTTTCATTGATTTGTAGGATTTCTCTTTAAATAAAGATAAATGACTCAGAAACTTCCATCTCTACATGAAATTCAGCCTCATTAGAGGAGCACAAAGAAGATAAAGAGGTTCAGCCTGCTGCACGGAAATAAAATGCACAAATGTGCCGTTTAAAGGAAATAGAAGAGGCGGAGCTGACAAGAAGCGAGCATCAGCCATCGGTGCTGATAACAAGCCTTCAGTTGTTCCACGTTATTACTTTGACCTCTGCGATGCTTTAATGAAGTCACATAAATCTGTGTTGTTGTTTATTTCTCTTTAAAGTTCTGTTTGTAGTTACAAGCTACTATAATACAGAGAAAGATGGCCGCCCCTCCCTGAGGTTCTTCCTGTTAAAAGGGAGTTTTTCCTCCCTGCTATCATCAAGTTCAAGTTTTAAATTCAGTTTTAATTATACAGAACCAAATCACACCAACAGTTGCCTCCAGGTGCTTCATACTGTAAGGTACAGACCCAATAATAATACAGAGAAGCTCCAACAATCAGACATTAGAAGCGTTTTGGTGACAGTAGGAAGGAAAAACTCCCTTTTATCAGGAAGAAACCTCCGACTGTGACGATGGTGGAATTGAACTCAGGACCTTCTTGCTGTGAGGCAACAGTGCTGCCCTTAAAGCAAACCTGCTTCACTTTGTGATGATGGGTGTTTTGTGCAGAACTTGAAGCTAAAATGAAATGAATCTGTTTTTAGGCTTTAAGGTGACACAGTGTGGCAGAAGTGACGTGCTGCGAGTACTTTCTGGATGAACTGTAGGCTGGCTATAATGTGCTTTGGTTATTTTGGGTCTGTGTGAGGATTTTTGATCTGTTCAGTGAAAGTTCATGAGATGGGTTAGTGTACAAAGAAATCAGTAAATATCCATTTTCTTCTTGTCCAGCTGATGGTCCTTTAGCTGCCATCCTTCTGTGCCATTAAACAGGAAGTAGTTCTTTCGAGCTGTTTCCATCTCTCTGACACGCTGAAGATGGTCGACGGTATCGAACGCTGCACTGCGTCAGAGGCCATGAGATCATCGGTAACCTTCACTGAAGCTGTGATGGGCCCTGAAACCTGACTGAAACTCGAGAGAGAGATCCCCCAGCTCATCATCACGAGAGAATGACATCAGGCTCATTACCACAGTCTCACATATTAATCTATAATAACAGATTTATATGTGAGACTGTGATAATCCATGCTAAAAGAATAAATGTGGTTTAATAATAAAGTGCTCCGAGTCGTGTAGAGTGTGATGTATGGACACGACTGATGGGGAGCTGGAAGAATCAGAGCGCTCTGCGGTTATAAGAATATATAACTCTTATTTCTTAGTTTTCTGCGAGTGAGTTGGGAAAAACGGATGTTACGGTTCACAGTGGGGAGCTTCAGCAAGAAAAGCATGAGGGTCAACCTTGATGATCACGGTTTCTCTACTCGTTTCATCAGCTGCAGCCAGGAGAAGGCTGCACCTATGGCCAGAGCGCACTCCCTCCCTTTGTAATAAGACCAGTATTACAAAGACGACATCAGTATCGGATTGTTTAGTTATATATGATTATATTTACTCATTCATTATCATGTGATTTATGAATCATCTTGCCTGATTGAGCTGTTTGCTCTGCCCCTGGTAAATCCCTGAAATAAAATATCCCATTAAAGTCTAAGACTGTGGGCGTTCTGTCTTTAACTCAAGTGTAAAACCTGTGTGAGCAGGACATCTTTTATTGGTTCTTACAGGTTGTGCAGGTTCCTTGAATTAACAGATCCATGGGGCCCATTTTTCCAAGGATCCGTGATGATGAGCGCTGCAGTTAACAGTTGGCTGTATCAGAGGACAGTGGGCTCAGCATCCCAACACAGGCAGTTAGTGTCTCCTCCTCACCAGTTAAATTCATCTCTGTGAACTTATTACTCACAGGACCACAGACTCAGAGGCTTTGAACAGTGAGCCGGCCCAGGCTTCCTGTAAACGGGGAACTCTCACCAAATAAACCATTAAACCGTTCCTCTGCAGGTCATCAACTCTTTCAAGAACTTTTGAGGATTTTGACAGCTGGTGTATGTCGAGGTGCTGATCCATTTCACACAATCATCGTGCTGTAACCAGGTTTCTGTAGAGCAGGAAATATCAGAGAGAAGCTGTGAAACAGGAAGTGACCATCTGCAGAGGAGCGACCCCCCCAGCCAGGTTCTGACAGTCGTTTCTTCCTGTTAAAAGGGAGTTTTTTCTTCTCACTGTCACCAAAGCGCTTGCTTGCTCATAGGGGATATGTTATTATCAGGTACAGTCTAAAGGCCCTCGAGGTGACTGTTACAGTGAAATTGTCCCAAAGCTCTGAGCTCCAGTTTCTGAGAGTGAAACTGTAGGATTTATGATGTTATTGCTAATTAGCAGTTAGCTGTGTGTCTAGACAGAAAACAGGAAAAACCACCGCAGCCACCCTGACAGCAGTGATGTCATATTACTGTGATGATTACAATACGTTGAACCTCATTTACATGAAAGTGATAAACTGCAGTATTTGTTTCCCTTTGTACTCAGCAAATACTTTGTAATTATTTGACGTCAGTGAGATGGAGACAGCTTTCTTTGTTTGTACTGGTTTCAGATCACACCAGTTTAGTTTTGTGCGTCTGTGAAAACTTTCCCGTTTTGTTCTCAAATGAAATATTCACTCAGACATTTTTCCTCTCTCCTTGCTCAGCCGTTGCATGCAGGCAGTGGGAGCTGCTCTTTTCTCGTTGATCTGAATCACCAAAACATCTGCAACTGCCTTTCTTCACAAGATGTTCAGCAGGGCTCTGCAGAAAAATGGGCGGCAGCACAGAAGGATGTTTGATCAGGCTCTCATTTCAGCTGTGACTTTTACCTGTCAGCGACTATAAACATAAGCTCCTCCTCCTCTCTTTATGAGTTAGGAGCCTGGAGGAGCTCTTCTTAGCCCAGTTACAAACACCCAGTTCATTTTTGCTGAAAGGGTGGTCCAATCCTGATCACACCTGCCTACAAGTGTAGGCGTGTGAGGTAGACGCCTTTGCGTGGCCAGGTATGCTTTGCATTCTGGGATGCAGCACCGCAGACGTGCAGGGCGCGGCTGGGCCTGAAACGCTGGCAGCTTCTATAAATGCAAAGAAATGAAAGTCATTTTCCATCTTTTTGTTCCAGAGCGCTGCTCACACTGATCACACACTTACTGCCAATAGACTCAAATCTGAGGCATTTTTAATTCTTATTAGTGAATCGATTTTTTATTTATTATTTTATTTATTCTATTTTTTGTAGAGTGAATGTTTTATTTTATCAAGAAGCCAGCTTTCCTTTAGGATTAAAGTTTTCATGAAATGAAACAGCAAGTTTAGCTTTTCCACCGTGTCGCTGCAACAAATGACCCGATGGACTCATCTGTTTGACGCCTGGGCCTCCAGCTGCTGGTGTCGCCTCCTTTGTGGCCCGGTTCTACTCGGCGCCGTGTTTTTGTGCTTTTTGCTGTTTCCACCTTCAGCTGCAGAACAGTTCGAGGCTGTTGCAGTCGCTCTCGCTGTCAGACATGCCTGTGTGAGTCTCGATGTCGTGGCCCAGATTTGGACGATATGACACAGCTCAGTCCAGAGACTCTTCTGGCCAATCAGCAGACTGAACCCTCCCCCGTGGTCTGTGGTGATGCGTAGTATTGGTTTGCTTCAGTTTTCTCAGTGCGAACAGAAACCAGGAACGAGCTGCCGGTTCAAACGCCTCACCTGACTCAGAGAGTAAAGTAGCTCCAGGTGTGAAACTCCAAACACGATGGCGGCTGCTGCAGTTGTTAGCTGAGCTTTTTTTTTCAACAAACAAATTAAAATATTAACCAAACAAGGAAAATTAGGCAGGATCTGATATATAAGAGAAGAAATGTCCCATTGACCCCCTTTGAACCATTTTGTTGGACATTAAATTTGTTTGAACGTTAAAGCTAAAGGCCTGACACTGTCACTGGTCAACATGAATCAGGATGTGTAATCCAGGGCAGATGAACCCTTTGAGCAAACACTGATAACAAACTTTGCCAGAACAACTAGTTCCTCATATGTATTCATGTTTCAGTGTAATGCAACATTTCAACAGGAAAGACTTTTGGCTTCCAGCTGGACTCAACAAAAATATCAGTTCATAGTCAAATCCAAAAGAACTAAACTCTGCAGTTTTTAGATGCTTTGCATGACATCCTCGATACTGATGCTCAACTGTCCTCTTCCTCTTCCTGATCAGTAACCTGTACTCGTCAGTCGGTTGCTGTCGAGCCTCTGAAGGTGTCTGTAGTTTGTGCAGGTGTTTGTTTTGCGCCGACGGCCGTCGCGTGTATTCGTCACACCTGTTGTTATGGTGATTAGGAAGGAAGAAACAAATGCTCGAGCAGCATGGAGTAACCATCCCTGGAGCGCAGCGTTTGGGTAAAAGGCTCGGGCAGGCCGAGGCCGGTGTGATTAATGTCCTCTGTGCGGCTCGGCCTCTTCACGCTTGCAGAGCTGCGCGTCAGCGGTGACCACGCAGCCTCTCCACTTAGAAGTGAAGAGCAATGACGCCCGCTCGGCGCTGCTCCACCGTCAGCTCCTGGAAGGATCCGGCTCCCTCTTCTGTGTGCGGTCCCATCCATCACGGGCAGCCGGTGGGTGCCCGGGCGACATTGTGTTTATGCAACTTAAAGAGCTTTTCTCTGGCCCGCCACATTGATGTATGGCCCAGGAGCCCAAAACAGATGATGTGTGCAGAGGGAGGATTGCAGAATGGATGAGGGCGCCGCAGCCGCCGGCGAGCTGGATGCACCGCGCTGGGAGAGTCTGTCGATATTCACGTTAATAACAGCACGCAGAAACGCAGTGCTGGGGATGAGGCAGGGTTGGCTGATGCTGTGCTTCTGCTGGACGATGTAGAGGCTTCTGCAGGGAATGTGAGGCGCTGGCTGGTTTGATATTGCACAGTGTTCATAACAGAGGTGGGAGCCTGCGCAGCGAAGCGGAGCTGCATGCCGCTTTAATGCCGAGTGGGTTTTGCTCACAGTCTTGAAGGTTTTGGGGGATGTTGCGATACATTGGAAGTGACAGCAGCGACTGCTGAGGCTGATTGGAAAATTACGGCTCTTTCAGGTTGTATGTAAAGCAGGAAGATTGATTGAGTTCTAAATGTTGCCGGTTTGGCTCTAAATCAAGTGTGAAATCTGAAAATGAACATCTCTGTGAGAGCAGCGAGCTGCGAGAGGAGGCAGAGGCCAAGTGTCGTTTCAGCGAAGCATGTGCCGAATGCCAATGACCTGCTTCATCTGCAGCTTCTACTTTTGGGGTTTCTTTGAAGCTTCGTTCGTGTTGTAGCTTCAGCTCGTCACAGATTAGGAGCTCCACCTTTTGGCGCCACGTCCATGAAACTTTTAATTCTGAAGTTTGTGTTGGGAGGAGGTCGGGGCCGATGGGCGGCTCGAGTATGTCCCATCTCCCGTGGAGACCGGGTGGTTGGACATGAACTGTCCCATCGGCTCTGCACAAGTTTAAAAGCAGAGACTTTCAGCTGTCCTCTGAATTTATTTTTAACATCAAACATGTATGAAAACACGGCTCGGAGTAATAACAGACAGCGTCTCATCTCACCACGCCACAGTTTCTTCTCCTGTGCATTAGTGTGGATATTAGTCACATGTTCATGTCAACAACAGTAACACACGTATGTTCAGGAATACACATCAAACCATTACGTTTGTGGAATCAAAGTTTTGTGCTTTGGATGAAAAGCTTCTTTAGGATTTGTAGAGTGTGTGTGTGCGCCTGTTTACACATCTTTGTGAGGACCAGAAATTGGCAATACTTGTGAGGACACACACACCGATCCCCACGAGTTTGAAGCCTCAAAATGTGGTTTTAATGTCAGGGTTACAGTTAGGTTATGGTTAGGGTAAGCAGCTAGGGAAAGCATTGTGTCAATGAGATGTCCTCACTAACATAGCTAAACGAGAATGTGTGTGTGTTTCTCCAGACACCTGGAAATTTACGTTTTAATCCAGATTCATCACGAGTCTGTTTAAAGAAAGAACCAGAGAACATGGTCTGTGGACCATCTCAGCTTCTTGGAGTGCACAAACATTTGCGTGGTGCTTCTTTCCTTTTTCTACCATCCAGAAAACCAACAAACTGTGGTTCCTCTCACTCTGCAGGCCTCTCAGGTCACAGAGTGTGAGAGCGCTGGATCAGTTAAAGGTCTGCCCTGAGTCTGGGGCCGTCACGATGCTGGAACAGGAAGTGTGGCGACGGCTTCCTGTACCCCTCTGCGTGCACGCAGCAGTGGCTGAGACAAAGAGGGCGACCCTTTTCCACGCTCCCATCAGTCACACTGATTGAGTTTTCCACTTGAAGGACACGAGCGTCTCCCCTTCCGCCCTCTACTCTGGGAAGCTTTCAGCGTCTAACTCGAGCGTTTAAAAAGACAAAGTGTCAAAGCGCTAATCGACTTCTGAAAGAGCCGCTCTCGCTTTCATTCTGTCCCTCTTCCTAAAATAAAGAGGGAGAGGGGAAGATACAGTTCTTTGGCAGGCGGGTTAATAACTTGCTTTGCTGTGGACGCCTTAAATTGGTTTCCATTGACACCTGCTATCTCTGAGCCGATAGCAGGGGGGACCTCATCAAGTGCAGACGACGATGCTGCCGAGCAATAACGTCCATCCGGCGCCGTGTCAGAGCCGGACTTTTGTTCCGTAGCCGTCACTCGTTGGCCGCCCTCGATGCTTCCCGAAGATAAATCGTTCATTTCCTTTGGTGCTTTTTTAATTGCCTCACCACGAGGTTGAGCTTATCTCACATTAGACATTCAAATATTGAAATATTTGTCATTACCGGCCCTTTTTTGTCAGAGCAGGCAGATAATCCCTGATGAATGTCTGCTGGCGTTGAAGGAGGAAACTCTGATTCAGCAGTTTGTGCTTTAGGTGGGAGTCTGCCTCCTGCTGATGTCATCAGCTGCTCTTTATTTCCTCACGCCCGCCCATCACCCTTCTGTGACACAACGAGCAGTCATGTCACTTATACCACAGGTGTGTGTGTGTGTGTGTGTGAATGAGGTGGACTCGAGGAGGTGACAGAGGACATGTAGGTGGTCCCAGCAGCAGGGGGATCTCTCCTTCCTCTGAATGTTTGGAGGAGCTTTGCTGCTGTTCTGTGTTTGTAGAGGCTGGAGGTCAGGAGAGGTTTGGAAGTGTGTTATTGGAGGGTGATGATGAAATCAGCAGAGACAGCTGAGGAGGAGGCGTGGACTGAGGCTGAGCACAGTGCTGTGATTGGCTGCAGCTTCCATTCTCTCTATTTTACTTGTTTTGAACTTCAGTCTGTGCTCAGTAATCAGGGACTCGCGGGTATCGATTAAGGACTCTAACAGTCATCCAGGGAGAACATCTTTAAGTGTGTTTCCCCCCAAACTTTCCTAAAGCTTGGTTTGGTTTGAAATATCGATTTTTGTCGTCCTCTTTGGGACAAAAACAGCTTCAACTTCAGCAGATTTAGAAGTTAGAGTCATGCTTTAATAAGTCCATCGTGATTAAACTGTGCCGGCTGCTCTGAGCTCAGGGCTCCTCAGCGTACACGCTGATGCAGGAGTTCTTCTTCAGCCACTGTAATCTGAACTTTGGGGGGGGGGATCCAGACTGAGCTGACGACAGTCTGGATCAGGCTCACATGAATAAGGTTCCTGACCTGAAAGCACTGAGCACAGACGGCTGCAGTTCCTCTGACATCCAGCAGAGGCAGCAGTGAATCAGCCCCCATAGGCCCTATGTTTCCCTGCATAACACCTGTTTTTAGAACTCACCTGTTAAACTGTATTAAGGCTTTGCATTATTAGGGGCGTGGCCTCTTTGACCCACAGGTGGCAGTAGCTGATAGGCTGATCTGGACTCTGGACATCATGTGACCGATAATACAGGAAGCTGTATTATAAGTATTATATAATAATGCATTATAATAATAGTGTGAGGTGACAGGTGACCCTGCCTTTACCTGTGGAAACAACACACCGAATTACATCAGGTGTGCTTCAGCTTCCTCGGTTAAAACTGGGCTGTCGGTCGTCCAGCTGCTGATCTTCATGGATCTCAGCTCTGTTGGTTCTTTCTCATCACGTCTGTGTCACTGTTATGGATTTAATGTCTTGTCATGTTTTTGTGTAGCTGCTTGTGTGTGTCTGTGGAGTGAGGTGTACATCAGAGTTGTGTGCTTTGTTCTTCCACCTGGGACGAGTTGTGCTCAGGTGTGGCACCGGCAGCAGGTAAAACCTTAAAATAAAAGCTGAATGACGCAGGATTCAAGCTGTAGCCCGGGGACTAGTTTACTGAACCGTGGCAACGCTTACTTCCTGTTTCCTCCCCCCAAACGCCCCAAAGAGCTCAGCGCTCCGGAGCATGACAGCGAAGCCGCTCTGATTGCTTTAAACGATGCTTCGTGGTGTTCGCAGCGCTCCGGGCTGGAAGAGCGATAAACGGCGGGCTTCATTAATGGTTGAGCTGCGTTTGTCTCCTCGGGACAGGAAATGAACCCGGCATCACTGTCAGGCTCCTCTGACTCGTTAAAGCCGGACGCTTTTTGTTCCAACTCCAGAACTTTTTCTCTTATTGCAAACAAGCTGCATTTTCCACTGCAGTGGCTGCTGAAGAGCTTCGTCAGCATGTTTTCCTGCTGCGAGGATATCAGTCCTAATACGACTGCTGGCATCTCCTCCTTCCTCACAGAAACACTAATTGGTTTGGCGGCGGCTAATCTAATTGGACACCAAAGGTTAGTTATGTGAATCCACACGAAGCCGAGTCCTCCCCACAGCCGCTCTTATCTGCGGCTCAGACAGGCTGAGGCGGACAGGCGGGGGGAGGCGGCCACAGTCCTGCTCTATCGTTACTGGCAGGGCTTCAGGAGGAGGAGCTAACTGCACAGACACACACGGGGAGAAGTTTGTTTCACACGGCTTTCAAGTTCCTCTCAGATTTTCCTCTTCCTCTCTTTAAAAACTGGATCAGTATTCCGGCCTTTTTCCATCTGGACATGTAAAAGATGGAGCGCAGGCTCTCTGAGAGGCTCACTGGATTTGCGGGTTTAAGCGAACACTTGAAAGTGTTCAGGTGTTACAGGTGTCACACGTCCACACGGGTGACAAAGACAGTGGATATAATCTCATGACAGGAGAACTCCATAAATAACCTGGATGTGCTCTGAGTGTGTTCGGTGTGTAAACGCTGTGTTTGAGGTCTTGTTCAGCTGCAGTGTTTGCGATTTCCACACGGCGCCAGACAAATAAGAGGAAGCGTCTTTCATGGATTTCCTCGACATGTAAATCATTGAACTCTGGTGTTCTGACTCGATTCTGAGTGTTGGCGAGCTTGCAGTGACACCGTGACCTGTTTGACCACGGGCAGATGTTCTCGCAGCGCTTCCATCGCCGATTGTCTTGACCTCCACGTTTGGCTGATGGCCGGGCAGATGCGGTCGTATTGCCGACCTCCTCGTCCTCTGCTTTTTCTTCACCCAGCAGCTTATCTCCATGTTGGAGATAAAGACATCGAGAGGCCAGGCGAGCGCAGCTCATCCGTGCTGTGCGCTCACCGTCTGCAGACACAGAGCTCCATTCTGTTTGCTTTACTGCACGTGTGCACATATATGTGCATGTGTAGACGCGTGCAGTGACGCTGCAGCTCACAGGCCGACATCCCGCCTTTCGTTGCTCTCGGCCGTCACTCAGGGAGCAGCTTCTCTGTGCTGGTGAACAGCAGGACGGCGTGGATCGTGTAGCCACTCAAGCGAGCTGAGCAGGACTTCCTCTTGCTTGCGATTCGTTTTCCAGCCGCGCACATCTGCAGATCGGCGTGAAGTCGTCGACAGGCTGCGAGCTCAGAGATGATGCACTTCAACAAGATCTGCGTGACGTCATAGAGAAGAAACATCCTTATATGGTCATCTTAAGTAGCGTCTTAAGAGGCAGCCAATCAGAAGAAAGCTGGATTTAAGGAAGGGGAAGGGCCCTTTTTTTTAGACTGGGCAGGAAGTGATGGGCTGTAGGATAAAGAAGGATTATTGTGAACAGTGAATCATGCAAAGCTGCTGTGAAGTCAGTCACACAAGGTCTGCAAAGGGTCACACGAGAGCGTTTCAGGGTCGTCATGGATACACAGACGGCGTTTCTAAAAAAAATAACCAAATGTTTTATTTCATGTTGATACATTCTTGGACGACACCACAGAATAGTTGCATGAGTGGCCAAATGTAAATCTCTCCCACAACATTGGCACATAAGCAGCAAGGGCAACATGAATATACCAAGTACAAACAGTAGAAAACATACATGCTTCCATTTTTTAAAACAAGTGTTTTTCTTTTTTAAATATATATTCTCCGTGTGTTTCTCCCGCAGGGAATAAGAAACCGATCAAAGCCGCATTCTGCCGAGCGAGAACGTTTCCGAGGAACCGAAGAACGGACGATTCGGAGCAGACAGGTGGGATCGACTGTGGCAGAGAACTTTTTTTTCTGGTTCAACATCAAACATATCAGGCATGCATTGACAACCTCGACATCGACACCTTTAGTTGTTTTTTTTAGTCCATGAAATCAGCAGAGATTCAGCCTGGACCGAAGGAGGCTCCCTCGGGGTAAGGGTCCGCCCCCTCACCCCCACCGCCGCAAACAAACACCTACAAACAGTGTGTGGAGAAGAACACGCATGTTGGGGAGGGAATGTTTCATCATGTGACCACAAACGGCTTTAAAAACACTTAAAAACTGTTTTGGCTCCGCGTCACGGCCAGCTGAACGGTCAGATTTCCCTCAGACCTGCTGCTGTCTTTGTTAAAGCCTCTGAAAACGCCGTTTCTCCAGAACACTGACAGTTTGGGTTCATTCAGCTGATTCTCACCTGGAATAAACCTCGTTAATCTGCTCGGTGGTTAGTCTGCAGACGAGCGAGTAACCGTCTACAGGCCGCCGTGACTGAGGTCCAAACAGGAAGCAGAGGGTAAAGGAGGTCTCGGCGTTTTTTTTCTTCGTTTTAACGACTGAAGTTTTACTTCTGCTTTCAGAGCATCAGATCGTCGACGTGTAAGCAAATAAAAATGGAGCACGACTCTCCAAAAGGCTTCAACTGTTTCATTCGTTAAACACACAGAATCTCTTTTACTCTGTTTTACTGTTTACACTCTGTGTTTGGATTTCATCCATTGTTTAAACTCTGATTTCCCACCATGAAGATTTTTTAATTAATAAACTGTGATGGGCAAACGTTGTAGTAGCTGGTAAAAGAGGCTGAGGGCGGGGCTGCAGAGGCCAACAACACGGACGTAAGCAATAATAATAAAACCATATTTGGTCCCTGATAGACGGAACAGGCCAGGTCCAAGTGTTGATTGGAATGAGAAAGAATAAAATAAGTCCTCGTACTCCACCCGCAGGGGTGTGGGTGGAGTAAGAGGACTGGGGTCAGAACGGTGCATGCATCGCTCCGAGGCTAACGTGGATTTGGAAACAGTGGCTAACTGCGGCCAGCAGACACTCCCAGAGCGGGCACTGTAAAATTCTCTGCTGCCTTCAACCCTGCAGCTCTGTTTCCTGCATGCAGCCCAGTGGATTCTGGGATGTGTAGTCAGGACTAAATGAGCCGAGCGAGTCGCAGGTTCATAAACACGGTTTGTTGAAGTTTTCAGAGGCTTTAAAACTTTTTTTTCTCACATTTGCAGGATAAAAATCTGAGTCCAGGTGGCAGCGCGAGCGAAGCCCTCCAAATCTCCGAGCGAAGAAGAATATGGCTTCAATAAAACCAAACCGAGAAGCGAGAAGCAAAGTAGATCTGTCGTCAGCATGGCAACCGCAGCCGTCTTACAAACCAACAGAAATCAAACCAACAGAAAGAGGCCGACATATAAGCCATAAAGAACTACACACGCGGACAGGAAGGTGAGAACTTGCAGTTTGGAAGTACATAAAGAGACACGAGGGGGCGGGCTCGCGCTTCGTTTGACATCACCGGCGGCGTGGAGCCCGTCGTCGCCGCCCAGTCGTCGCCGCAGCGTCCGCCAATGCATCCGCCGCATTCTACCTCACAACCACTGGCATCGCTTCAACGACAAAACAAATAGATTTTTATTTCTGGAGCTTTTCTCGACCCGGAGGGGTCAGAGTTCAGAGGTCGTCCCACCACGCTCCGCTTTGCACCTGAACGTCTCCGATGGGCAGTGAAGCACATGAGACCAAAAGAAGAGAAAGAAAAAGTCCTGCACGTCGCCGCTTTTCTCCCGTTGCTCGTCCTTCTTGCAGGAGATCAGACATCTCGCTCTGCAGTGACGGAGGAGCGCCGTTAGATCACGAGGTTGTTGTAGCTCACGTACTTCTTCTTAGCTGCTGGACCTGGGGACGGCAGGAGACACAAACAGAGGTCAGCTAAGGTCCTCACGGCCGCTTAAAGAGCAGAGATGTTAATGATGGAGGAGGGATGAGGGGATGACAGACGTTTAGGTAAGTAAGGCTTGAATTATGAACTCTCAGCAGGGAGGACAGGACGGTCCTAACTCAGGAGGTTTGGAGGTGAGAGGTCATAACTCAAAAGCATCTGCAGGAGAAACAAAAGGAGTGTGGGCTTATCTGAGGGTCAACTGAGCCCTGATCAGCCGCCGCGGTGGGTCTAACTTTGACCCACAGGTGGCGCTAAAGAGCTGAAGATGGAAAGATGGCAGCTGATGAAAAGACTGAATCTATGAGGGATCATTTCAAAGTATCTGCACATGCTCAGTAGTGTCTTCACGTCTTGGAAAAGCACTTTTAACCCTTTATTTACCATCTTACAAGCAAATCTTCAAATGACCCCAAAATTCAAACGGTTTTAAATTTAAAGCCAAAATGACTAAAGAAGTCCGTCGGGCCTGTAAATAATAATAATATTATTTACAGGCCCGACGGACTAATTCATGTTTTAAAGGTTTCTGTGTACTTTTGTGTGTTTTTGTACTTATACTGCAGAAGAACTGACACTCAGAGGAACAGCCTGCCTCGTGTCTCCATGCCATGGATTTCATGGATCACACCCCTACAACAGCGCCGTCATTTCAACATGACGCGCCCACGATTCAAGGTCACAAACCTAGAGAAGATATCCAGCTGCAGGTGTTTTACTAACTGCTCGCTGAGTCGTGACTCATACGTGTGTTCAGGTGTCGGCCCGCGGTGGCAGTCATACGAGCTTCAGCCTCTGATGGAGGACTGGAAACATGTTGTTATATCGTTGGCTGTATGTGTGTGATGCAAACATTGTTGTTAGAGTTCATTTAAATATTCTGCTCCCTGTGTTTAGCACCTGAAATAAACTCAAGGATCAGTCTCTAAAATGTCAGAGTTCTCGCCTGTAACACTCGATCAGCTCGCCGCGCTCTCTTCGCTAAAGCACACGCTACGTTGTTCGTTTGTAGCACAAAGCTGTAACATCTGTTTCCTGCCGTGGATTTATCTCTGAGTAAGTGTGATGCGTTGCTGTGGGTGTGCGGGTCCAGCCGAGCTCCTGCAGACCTGATCTGCGTCGGTGTTGAAGCTCTGCAGAGTTAGCACGCGGCTCCTGAATGACGTTAGCGCAGGAAGCTTAGCGTGACGTGTTGGAGGTGAGCTGTGCAGCTCCACCACCTCCATATCTCCCTGCTGCCCCCCCCCCCGGCTCTTGACCCTCAGCATTCATCCGGTGACGAATAGCTGGGAGCCAGGACCCGCCATCAATCATGTGGCAGATAGAAGAGAAAACGGCTGCGTTTGCATATTCTGCCTCGGCGTGTCAGCAGCCGCTCTGACTTTGTGTCTCATTCACATTCAGGAGCAACATCTCCAGCTCGTCTGACAGCGGTGGGTGGAGCCTGATGATCTGAGGCGCCTGATTTTGCTTCTATGCTCCGTATGCTTCGATAACAGAATAAATTAACCCAGTGCCCCCCCCCCCGTCTGCAGTCAGACTGTTGTTTTTGTGGAACAATCATCATCATCATCATCATCATCGTCATCGTCATGACCGAACAAAATAATAAAAAACAATCAGTCTAATGAATCCAGATTAAATGATAATTAGTCTCCTTTAACGGAGCTGAATGCATCTCAGAAAACTCACAGACCCCAAAAATCCGACGTCTGGGAAACACATTTATTTCTGCTTCGTGCAGAGTGAGTGAGGTTACTCAGGCGAGGGTCCGAGCATCGGTCAGGGAGCTGGTCCGGGGTCAGTGACGCTCTCAGCCTCATCGTTACAAAGGAGAGAAAACGTCAGTCTGTATGATCTTTCACACACAGGTGTATATAAACCTGTATCACACTTTTACACACAGGCTCAGCGTTATGACAGAATATTAACAGGAATAATTGATGCGCTTCACCTGTGGCTGCTCCCCCTGCTGGAAACACAAGATACTACTGCTGGTTTTCCTACAGGCTGTTTAGGGGCGTGGTCACATGAGGCTCACTAACGAGGATCTGATTACCGTCACGACCTGCTCAGAGATGGTCCTGTCACGGATCAGTCGGCCATCTCTGGCCTCAGAGTGCTGCTGCACTGGACTGTTCTCACAGCTGCTGACTCACAAACCGCAGAAGTGTTGGAAAGTCAAATCGCTCCAAAAATAAGAGTTCGTCTCGGCCTCTGCGGGCGGCGTGGACAGAGGAGGGTCAGACTCTGAGCGCCTTTGTTGTGGAAGGAATCGGGCAGTGCAGAGAGGCGGCGAGGCCTCGTACGGCAGGATGGAGAGAGAGCGAGAAAGGAGTCTTTGTGGTGGAATCAGCTGTAGGAGCGGGGAGGATGGAGACGGAGGAGGGGTGAAGCTGGGGGGTGAGGTGAGGAGGAGGAGAGAAGAGAAAGGAGAGAGGATTTATAAAGTGAAGGAGGAGGGGAGCGCTGAGACGCTCGAGGCCGAATGAGAGGAGAGACGGAGCGGCGAGCCTAGGCCGGCCGATAGATGGCTCCGCCCCCCCCGCTGTGCCATAACTAACTACAGTGACTGATGTGCTGTAATTAGGGCCTCGAGCTGTGCCACAGAGGCTTTTCCGTGGGGGCACCATTATTTATGGTTACAGCCGCAGCGCCACGCCCAAGCGAGCCGCACATTGACACCCCTGTGAGGACGCGTGTTCCTGCAGCAACACCGAGCTCTGGAGGAACCACAGCAAGGAGTCAGAGCAAACATCAACGTCCTGAACAGAAGTCATGGAAAAGATGGCGACTGCGGGACACTCGTCCTCAGACCACCACTGACTCCTCCCCCGAGGAGCCTCCTGAGTTTTACTGAGAGCGGCTGAAGCGTCTCTGTGCTGATCCAGATTAATCAATCAAACCAGGACCCGTTTTTACCGTCACTGTTTCTCAGACTCTGGCGTCTCCTCTGCGATGTCTGCAGGACGATGACAGAAGTGATTCTTATTGATAGACTCCCGGCCTGCAGACGACCGCCGTCACGGCCACTGAGGCACTCCGGACTCTGAAAGCTGATGTTTGCATTTGTACTCGTGGGCTTCACATCTGCCATCATGAAGAGCGGAGAGCTCAGCACGCTACGGACCACGTTAACAACAGAAAGCCACGCCTGCACAGGCGGCGTGCGAGCTGCAGTTACAGCCTCTTGTTCTAACCGATACGCGTGCGTGGACCACGGTACCACCACGGCTGCTGATTCTGGGACTTGGCGGCCATTTGTGTTCACATTTCTGATTTAATGCAGCACCACAAATCAAGCATACGTTTGAAATCCTGACGTCTGCGGTGTGGGAGGAGCTACATGCACGCTTTCCCCTGGTGACACAGCGTATTAAATTAGCTCACTGAGGCAGAGCCGTCTCTGCGTCAGGGGTCCCAGGAGGGGCTTCAGCGGTTCAACAGGCAGATACTGCACATCAGGAGTTTCTTCCCATGGAAGTGACCCAAACTTAGGCTCCTCGATCTGCCCGATCGGTGGGGCGGGGGCTCTGTGAGGGTCCCGGGTGAGGTGGCGGACACGGTGGCCTCACGGGGTGTCTGGGAGCTCTGGATTGGCCATGACTGAAACACATTAGGTTAATCTCGCCTGTCCCAGCAGCTCCACAGCAGCTCTGAGCACGTGCAGAGCCCACAGCTGGATGAAGGCCTGCTGCGTCGGCGGACGTTTCACAGCAGGTGTAACAGCTGCACACTTTACATCTTGATGGGTTCAGGAGCGGCGCAGGAACCCCGGAGGTCAACGGTGGTTGGACGTGCAGTTAAAGCGCCGGAGGACGGCCGTAAATCTGCCGCTCAGAGCGCCACGCTACAACCTCCTCGTGTAAAAGTTAAAGTCGGTTGAAAGAGGGCGATAAAGAGCCGAGGACCTCACTTTTACATCCCCTCCCCACTCGTGTGTCTCTCCTCCTCCTCAGGCCTCCAGGAGAAAATGGATCAAGGTCGGGACAGCAAAGCAGAAGCAGAAGATTAATTTGCTCTTACCTCTGATAAATTATGAAATTAGCCTGTGAGGGGGAGAAAAACAGGATTTGGTGAGTGGTCCCAGAGGGAACCCCACTGTGAGCTGGTAATTTGATCACACAGCCATGTAATTTCAATTTGTGCACTTTGTATTTCTGAGAAGGTGCGAGCCGAAGCTCTCCGGTGACTCTGCCATTTCTGCGGCTTCTCCCAGCACTGTCCTCGCCGCCGAGCGTCAGGAGCGGATCCTCGTCCTGCACCTGCTCGTTAAAGGGGACGCGCTCTGCTCATTCCCACCTCGCTTTCCGTTAGCGTCACTCAGAGCAGCTGTGATCGAGTTCAGGAGCTTCACTGAGGACATTCGGGTGTCTCCAGAATGGCTGACTTCCTGTCAGGACTTGTGTAGCTGCAGCCTATGAGCTCACACTGAAGCATTAATGACCTCGAGCTCAGTTTGGTCTGCTGTCAGCCTCCTCTTCCTGTCATGTGATGGTGTTTGGCTCCACCCACAGGGACCTTCCTGTGCTCCCTAAAAACAGAAGACGGTGCTCCATCTTTAGAAACTTCAGGAAGCCTGCAGAGGGGCAGCACTCACTGCATTGGAACTTCCTGTCCTTCGTTAGGCTGCGTCTGCAGGTGATGAAACCCGTGACGAGGTGACATCAGCTCGCCACCAAAGCAGAAAAAATGTTGTAAACGTTGTTTCTGGCTCAGATGGATTTCTTCTCCATGAACTCGACGTCAACGTCGGAGGAAAGAGCAGAACAGGTCCCCGTTAACCAACCGGCTGCAGCCCTGGTTCACTCCATCAAACATCATCAGTGTGAATGATGATGTCACTGATGATGTCACGGAGACGTTTCTCGGTTTTATATGTTCAGCTGATTTGTTCTGAGATGAATTTGAGACCATCAGAGCGACAGTCCATCATCGATACGTCTGAGCGCGAACTCATCGTTTACATACTGATGATTTTACTGTTTGAAAACGATTTGTCACTTTGATAAACCAATGACTGATAAACTGGTTGTTTCAGCGTCTCTGTGGAAGTAAAGGAAGTTACATGTGGCCCAGAGTTAGTGAGAAGCAGCCCTGTCTCCCAGAAAAGACGCCTAGGCCTTGCGGCGAGGTGGTCGGGGTGGCTGCGGGGCTCACAGAGCTCCGGACTCATTGGTCGTCCTGGGAGCGATTTTACCTGACGAAGGTGAAGGTTAAATATATCCTCCTCTTATCTCACACTCTGCTGGAGCAGCTTTGGTGCAGCTCACCAGTTCATCCTCTGTCTCTTTAAGGCCCACTTTCTTCTGATTAGCCAGCATTAGGAAGCCTGCTGAGGGGCAGCCCTCAGCGTGAGCCGTACTGCGTGTGCTTTTATTTCAGATGGATTCTTACAGACATTTAGCTCATTAATCAAAGCTGTGGCCGTGTTTAAGGGCTGATGTTTGGTTAATGAAAGAAGAATCAGCTGAGTCGTCCTCTTCGGCCTTTACATTAAATGTCTCAGATTTCTCAGTCACATGATTCTGTTTTTAACTGGAGCTCATTCAAACACAGACTCTCAGAGATTAGCTGCTAATCCGCCCCACAGACCCTGAAAATGAGTTTTCATGTGTTTCAGAAGTTTAGAGAGACGCTAACGAGGACCACGAGGCCGTTTATCCTAACAAGCCAATCATCACGCAGATTTAGACCCACACTGATGTTCAGCGTATAAACGTTAGTTCTTGGAGACAGGGCTGCAACAATAAGAGCCGGTTTGTATTCAGAGACATGATTAGTACATGCACTCATGCATTTTTAAAGGAACAGTTCAACATTTAATAAAACCCTCCTCTCCTTCCTGCTGCTTCCTGCTAAACATAGCTTAGCATTAAGCAGCAGGAAGCTGATGATCACGTGCATCAGACTTTATTTTCTGAGTCATCACCCATTCATTCAGCCTGAAGCACAAAAACTGTGAGCACGTGTCGGACTGAAACACATCCTGGCTCCACAGACTCGTCACAGGCAGATTTAAACATCATGTTCGGGGTCAACCTTTCACCTCAGGGAACGGCAGGGAACAAGCGCGCCTCTGTCACAGCTTCGGTTTTATGCTCATTTTTCAAAGAAATGTTTTAGCCGCAGAATTTTATTTATGATCTGAACGAAACACCTGAGTTTTGGATTTATTCCAGATCATTTAAAGTACAGAAAAATGAATCTGATAAAACGGCCGTGTTAAACTCACAGGAGGGGCTTTCTTTTCTGTGAGAGAAACTCGAGGTGTTTGGATGAGCTCATCTAACTAAGGTGGTGCTCAGCACCACCTGCGTGCGGTGTCAGGTACTTACTGCTGGGGTCAACGTTCTCGCACAGCTCCGTCTTGGCCTCTCCGTTGGGCCGGTCGCTGGCCTTGTGCGACAGCCGGGACGACATGGTGGCGGCCGTGACGACGGCCTTGAAGGATCGTTTCCTCTTCTGCACGTTGAGCTCCGGGTGGAAGATGATGACGTAGACTTTGGGCATGTAGAGCATGCCGAGGGCCACGGACGCGCTGAGGTTCATGGAGATGGTCAGCGTGGTGGTCTGGATGTACAGCTGGTGGGAGACAGGGGGGAGAACAGGGTTAGTTAATGGTTTCATCTCAGAGGTATGTTTTTCCAGTAACGCTGTGAGGAACCTTGGAGTCATTTTTGACCAGGACATGTCCTTCAATGCACATATTAAACAAATATGTAAGACTGCTTTCTTCCATTTGTGCAACATCTCTAAAATTAGAAATATCCTGTCTCAGAGTGATGCTGAAAAACTAGTTCATGCATTTATTACTTCCAGGCTGGACTACTGTAATTCTTTATTATCAGGATGTCCTAAAAACTCCCTGAAAAGCCTTCAGCTGATCCAAAATGCTGCAGCAAGAGTCCTGACAGGGACTAGAAAGAGAGAGCAGATTTCTCCTGTATTGGCTTCCCTTCATTGGCTTCCTGTTAAATCCAGAATTCAAAATCCTGCTCCTCACATACAAGGTCTTAAATAATCAGGCCCCATCTTATCTTAATGACCTTGTAGTACCATATCACCCTATTAGAGCACTTCGCTCTCACACTGCAGGCCTACTTGTTGTTCCTAGAGTATTTAAAAGTAGAATGGGAGGCAGAGCCTTCAGTTTTCAGGCCCCTCTTCTGTGGAACCAGCTTCCAGTTTGGATTCAGGAGACAGACACTATCTCTACTTTCAAGATTAGGCTTCAAACTTTCCTTTTGCTAAAGCATATAGTTAGGGCTGGACCAGGTGACCCTGAATCCTCCCTTAGTTATGCTGCAATAGACGTAGGCTGCCGGGATTCCCATGATGCACTGGGTGTTTCTTCTTCACTCACTATGTGTTAATAGACCTCTCTGCATCGAATCATATCTGTTATTAATCTCTGGCTCTCTTCCACAGCATGTCTTTATCCTGTCTTCCTTCTCTCACCCCAACCAATCACAGCAGATGGCCCCGCCCCTCCCTGAGCCTGGTTCTGCCGGAGGTTTCTTCCTGTTAAAAGGGAGTTTTTCCTTCGCGCTGTCGCCAAAGTGCTTGCTCACAGGGGGTCATATGATTGTTGGGCTTTTTGTTTTCTTGTATCATTGTTGGGTCTACCTTACAATATAAAGCACTGAGCATGCTGCTGAGCATTAAGGCAAATGTTGTTGAGATTTAGTGCTATATAAATAAAATTGAATTGAAAAATGTAATTATTATTAATTAATAATAATTAAATATTATTTTTATATATAGTTTTTCTCTGTATCTATTATTGTAGGGTCTACCTTACAATATAAAGCATCTTGAGGCGACTGTTGTTGTGATTTGGCGCTGTGTAAATAAAACTGAATTAAATTTTTGGTCTGCAGCTCCAAAAGAGAAGCTGTTGGATGAAATCACAGGTGTCAGAGTTCAGGTGTGCTTCAGGTGAACAGTGAAGCTCACGACATCATTAAACATGTGAGCCATAACATAACATGTATCATCTCATACCTGCACAGAATCATCTGAAACCACCTGAAATAATTTCAGGGTTAAAGATCACATGATTAAAGCTGTCATCACCACAGAAACAACAGAGACTTAACATGCTGTAACATGCTGAGACTTCACTAACGGCGGCTGTAATAAACCGATAATAAAATAAACATCAGTAACAGCACTTCTTTTAATGCTGCATGATATTTACTGAAGTCACTGTTAAACAGCCTGTTCAGAGACTCCTGAACGAGCAGAGGTTCATCCAGCTCCACTGCTGCTGACCTCTGACCTTTAACCCTTTAGAGCTGTGTGGTAGGTACCGTCCTGGTGACGGCTGTATTTCACAGTCATGCCGCTCGCTCGTGTCAGCGGCGATAAAGAGACTCGGGAAGTTCGCCTCACTCTGAAGCAAACTCTCGACACTTTTTATGAGCCGGTGAAGGATTGTGTTTTATTATCCGCCGTGTTCTCGACCCTCGCCTGCAGCAGAGAGCGGCAGCCGGCCGAGCCACGCCATTAATGTTTTATGCAGTGTGTATATTGCCCCTGTGTCCGAAGCCGTGGCCCCGTGAACCCAATAGAGGGCCGATATGGGCCCGGGAAGAATGCATAAAGAGGCACGGCTGTGCTGTAATGGGCTTCCCAGAGTGGCTTTCACTGAGTTCAGCCCACTGTCTTTATGTGTTATGGCCCTGCTGTCACAGTCTGAGCGACGCCATTAACGGGGAGAAGTCACAGCAGGCGGAGTGGGGGTGGGGGTGAGAGTTAGGGGAACAGCGGGGAGAATATTCAGACCAGGATTGGGCTGCTCGCTTCCTGCGCCACGTCAGCAAGAAACTACGCCACAGTCTGAAGGAACACGAGGCCCTGCACCACCACCTGACGCAGGTTTCATGAGCCCGCGGCGTTTACCTGCACGACAGTCTGCACGCACGTCTTCTTCTACAGTTCAGACAAAGCTGTGACAGCGGAGACACCCCCACGTGTCCAGCTCCTCTGATCATGAGCACGAGCTCATCTTCAGTATCTTCATCCCTGCAGTCACTACCTGCAGCTCGTGCACAGGTGAGGGTTCCTGCCGTCTGTCGGCGCCCTGCTCTGTGTTACCCTCGCATGTGAAAGAGACCCTGACATACATGAGCTCCTCCCTGATGACCACGGTCTCGGGGTCAGAGACCTCCGCAGGTGCGAGCTGGACACACAGGTGTGTTTGCTTCGTTACAAAGAGGTGACGAATGGTTAGAAACAGGCAGAGAGAGCAGCTTCTGTCCGCTCCAAGCAGACGAAGGTAAACGTCGGTGAGGAGGCGGAGTCAGTGGTTCGTTTACAGCCTGTGTGAGCTGCTGACCCTCAGCTGTGACAGCTGGTCCACTCTGAGCTCCCTTGGAGGAACACCTGCTGCTCTGTGACAGGTGTGCACACGATCTGCAGTCAGAGGTCTGTGTGAGTGTGATATGAATCAGTGATAAGATGACACGTCTGATAGAGCCCAAACAGCAGAGTTCTCTTATCAGCTCACCTGCTTTTAATTTCCATCTCTGAGCGACGGAGCTGAAAGCTCGTGCTCTGGTTAAAGCTTCAGGGAGGAGGAGCAGCATGTTACTCCTGACAGAGGCGGAGCTAAAGGACATGAGGGGACAGGCACAGGTATCTGAAGCTGAGAGCTGGAGGCCGGGCAGGTGAAGCGCATCATTTACGAGGTCGTCGAGCGAGGCCAGAGCGTCCATCCTCACCTCACAGCTGCTTAACATTCACGTTTCCACACTGCATTTTAGCATTTTTGAGTTCTGAACATTATTGCATTATTAGAGGCGTGGCCTCTTTCACTGACAGGTGGATGGTGAAACAGGTGGCTGTAGCTGCTAGCTTCACCTGAACTGCACCTCTCCACCGTGTTTGTGCTTGTGGGGCTTGGAGCATTTTGGATGACATCATGTGACCAATTGCACGGCTGCTGTGAGGTTACTGCACTAACAGAGCGTCTGAGGAGGCGGAGCTTGAGCTTTACTGAGTGAAGCTGAGTGAGTGAAAGCCTCTTCCAGCTTCACGCTGTGTTTCTATAATTCTGCTTCACTTCTCCTGCCTCCTATTTCCTTTGCACTTCTTCCCTTCCTGTCTTCATCCTTCCTCGCCTCCTTGATTCCCTGTGACCCGTGGCGTCCCTGAGTGCTGTTTTCCTGACGCGATGGATGTCGTTTTCTTTCTTCGGGTGTTTCAGCTGAGCTGCTTGCGGCGTCCTTACAATGTTCTCACATTCTCCAGCATGCTGCAGACAGGCTCCTCCCCCCTCCCCCCGATGAAAACGTGATCCTCTTCTCTGAAACCACATCAAAGATGGCCGTCTCACCGAGGCGGTGTCAGGCAGCCTGCTGTTTCTGTGTGAGGCACAAAGATGGAGGTAATCATCCGCACACTTCTGCTGTTTTATGGTTCACAGGGAAACATTTCTCGTCGTGGCGTCACGTCCGTGTCACCGTGCGGCGTCCTGGGAGGCGTTTTGAGTTTTGATAAAGTTTTGACACGCTCTTGGTTTGCTGATGTCACTGCTGCTGTATGGCGGCGCTTTGTGAGGCTCTTTAAATATAAATCTGAGGATCATTTCCATTTCTGGCGTATTTATTGTTCGATTGCTCCTCATTTTATTGACTCGCTCTCCGCGCACAGACTGTTTCATTTATCCGTATAATTATGGTTTGCTTTAACTTTGTGGTCCGTGAAGCTCTTTGAACCTCTCTGACCTGCCCGAGAGCGATCGGACGCATAAAGTTTGATCAAGTGAAAAATTAAAACTGTGTGTAAACACAAAGTGCAGACGGAGGCTCTTCATCATGTTCATAATAAACCTTCATCACTGAGGTCACCCGTCGTTTCCACCATCTGTGGCCGTGAAGCGATGCTCACTCAGTTTACAGCTCAGCGTGTCAGAGTGCGCAGGCGCGTGGAGGAAAACCATCGCCGGCAGGAAAAGCAAGTTCAGAGTTCACAGAGAGAAGCACCAGGTAGAAACCACAGAGAGCCGAGACCCAGCACACACTGTGTCGGATCTGAGTCCCGGACAGGTGCGTGCACCTGAGTGTCGCTCAGAGCCGAACAACACAAGCGAGGAGGATTCAGGAAACCTCTCAGAGCAGGACAGGAAGTGAAACTTTGACCTCATTAAGGACGTTGGAAAGACGTCACCTCAGGCGTGAAGCTGGACGTCTTCATCGCTGCGGTCGTCATAGTGTGTCAGAAGTTGCCATCAGGAAGGTGCTGCTGATACTTCATCAGGACTTTGTTCAAAGTTTAAGGAATTTTTCCCAAAACTTCCTTAGAACTACTTTTATTTGCAGGAAACTTTGGGTCTGATTGAAGTCCACAGATTTTTCCTGTATGTACCGACACACTCGCAGACACGGCTGCGCCACAATGCAAAAACCCACGATAAGCTGAAGTGACACCAAATCATGGATGGTGTCGGCGGCGAGCATAAAGTAGGGGCGATGCTCGGAGCTCAAACCTGATGTTTGTCCTGCACTGGAGGCGTTTCACCTTCTGAGGTCTTCTTCATGGACATTCAGTGGTGTTGGGTGGAGGAGGCTGAAGCAGTCACAGCTGGCATTACTCTCATCGTCGACCCTGCTGCACTCTTATCATGTGAAGTCAGGTTTCGCTTTGCGTCACCTGTGTGAAAACACACGTGTTGGGAACTTGAAAATAGGACGCGTTCCACAATCATTCGCCAACAAGTTGCCTGATTGCCCCTTTGTTTCCCGTCTCTGTGTCAACATAAAGCTGAACCAACTCAGTAAAGCTCCAACTGCCCTCAAAGGGCATGAATAAGCTCCTCCCCCATATCAGATTGGTGGCGACGTCGGGTGTATGTGGTGTTTAAGGCTCAGGTTTTAGCAGAGTTGAATATTTGCAGGTTCACCTAAACTGACATCAGTCTGCCTCACTGCTGCAAACGCACCATGTGGATGAGGAGTGGTCATGTGACGAGGTCTGCAGCTAGTCACATGACCCTGTCCTGATCCTCCCCGTCTCTCCGGCCTCAAAGGCACATTTTAACAATCGATTGCAGGAACGTGGTCATGATTCTGACGTGTGTCTGAGGCCCGGAGCGAGCTGCGTTCAGGTCATTCCAAAGATAAAACAGTCACCGCCTTTGAGCACGTTTTGGACCTCACAGCCACCGTAGCACGTGACTCCTCTGACGACAGACTTTAAAGTAGAAACTGCTGGGTGCTGTAAACTCTCCAAAAACACTGCTTCCTTGATTACTCCGGCCGGAGCTGCTCTTTATGCGCTCAATAAAAACTGCTGCCACAGTTTCCGCTCGCCGATTCCAGATGCTAATAAAAAGTTATACTAACGCCGTTTTAGTGTCACACGAAGAAATAAAATGGTGGACAGTGGAGAGAGATGAAACGAGAGAAATGAAGCATCGCTTCCGCAGAGCTGGAGACAGTTCAGGGTGGAGGAGGGAGAGGCGAGGGTGCAGAGAGAGGTGCATGAGAGGAGGCGGAGCGAGCACGGGGAGAAAAGGTTCAGTGGGCGCGAGCATAAACGATGAAGGAACACGAGACGAGCTGAGGGGGGCGGGGATGAGGAGAGGCTGCAAAGTTTAGAAGATAATCAGACACACGAGGAAGATCGACGAGACGTTCAGTTTGGATGGAGGGAGGAGGAGGTGGAGGAGGAGGTGGAGCCGGAGGCAGGGCGGAAGTGAGTCGAGAGTCACAGTGTCTGTTCCTAATGTTTTGTCTTCTTGGTCTGAGCTGGTTTCCATGGTGACACCTGCGGCATCTGATTACAGGTACACCTGGAACCAATCAGCAGTCTGAAGGTGCAAAAAAACTAAAAACATGGCAACCAATCCTGAACACACGCCTCCCTCTAAGACCGCCCTCAGAGTGCGTTCAGAGCTGCCTGTGACTACAGTACACACACACACACACACACGCACACGCATCCACACACATATTCTTGTTTTCACATCTTAGTGAGGACATCTAATTGACATACCACTTACCCCAGCTGCTAACCATCAACAATAACCCTGAGCCTAATCCTAACCTTAACCTAACTGTAACCCTGACACTAAAAACTCATTTTGAGCCTCAAACATGTCTTCACACTTGTGGGGACGGGACTGTTGGTCCCCACAAGTATAGTAGGATTCCAGTTTTTGGAAAAGATGTCTAAACACATGGCCACACACACTGAGGTGGTGGTGTTGGACAGCCGCTCGGTGCTGCAGGAGGTGACGTGATGAGGGTTAAAGGGCGTCCTCGAGCTCCTGCTGCCTCCTCACATTTGAACTTTAAATCTTGTTGCTCTGATTTAACCGCCCGGCGCTGGGACGTTCTGTTCTGGACTCATCGTCACAGATCTCTGCAACAATCCTGCCTCAGCTCTTTGGGCTGCAGCTTCTGCTCTGAGCCCTCTCTCCTCATCCTCGGCCTTCGTCCCTCCAAAGCTGCAGACGTCTCTGCACAGCAGCACGATGCTGACACACCTCAGCTCTGCTTTACGTCACAAATCTGCCGCAGAGGGCTTCAGCCACACAGCAGCTGCAGAGGTGTCAGGTTTGAATCCCAGCACGTGACCGCCGTGGTTTCACATGTTCTGTTATTCTGGATTATTCAGGATTACAGATTACTCAGATTACTCTTACATCTAAACATCACCTCAGAACCTCTAATGTGGTCTGAAGATTTGATCATAGTTCATTTATTCATCATGTTTCTCTCTTTCTGATGTTTGTACATTATGTGAATATTACTGTGTGACTCTTTATCATTATTGTTATTAGCAGCAGTAGAAGAACGTGTGATTTTTAGGATATTCAGCTGCAGATGTTTGAATGTGTTTGAAGACCTTTGAGCTGCAGCTGTGCTGATAAGTTGGAGGGGGACACAGTTTAATGTGACACCACTCTCCACCTGCTGTAAGGCTAACGGCTAACTACCTGTGTGATGGCCCAGAGCTGCAGCAGAGAGGAGACTGACGTCCCTCTTTATCCTGAAACAGCGTCCGCACATTTGATTGGCTCTAGCTTCCAAAGGTCGGCACTGTGAGTCTGTGTGTGGTTGTATGTGTCCATGTGTCACTGTGAGGATGACTTGTTTACTGGGGTACTTAAATTCCAGTTTCTCCTGCTGTTACAAAGTGGCAGGAAGTGGAGCTGCTGCTGGAGATAAAGCACAGAGCTGGGTGGTTACAGGTGTGACTCAGGTACCTTCTTCCTGTTTACAGCAGGAGGAGCCAGGTGAGTGGGAAACAAGCCTTTTCTAAATGTTCATCACAGTTGTGTTTATAAGGCAGAAAGCTGTGCAAACATTTAGGAATGTTTTTTCTCCAAAAATAAATCTGTGACAGGAAGAGCTGGAGCTACAGCACGCCGTCGATCACGCAGAAGAAGAAAAACACAACTGGACAAAAATCACCTCGCAGTGTTTTAAACTAAAGAGGAACCCAGCAATCAGCCCACAGCCTACGAGCAGCAGCGGGGGACAGTGGGGAGGAAGAACTGTCTTCAAACAGGAAGAAACTTGAAAGAGCTTGCAGAATAAAACGTGAATAAATAAACAGCATGAATTTATTTCACTTCTTTTTGAAATTTCAAGTTAGGAAAACAGTATTCACAAATGTGCAGACTGATATTTACATGTATTTCTGTTACTGCAAACTTAAAACAAGTCAGCAAAAAAATGTTACAAGAAGACTTTTCAAAATAAAGATCACATTTTATTCTGCAAGCTCCCATGTCTTCACGTTCTCACAGAAACACTCAGTGCATCATGGGAAGTCATCCAGCAGCCCGAGCCTGTAGCAGCTTGTAACAGCTACACAAAGTGATACTATACAACAGAGCGAGCTAACAACGCCGGGACCTCCATGCCGTCTTTGTGTGAATACACCTGTAGTACACTGGGAACCAGCTGTCACCCACACTGTGCAGAGGGGGTTGAGGAGGCTCTGATGGACCTTTTTGACTGATGACCATGGAGAGCACACTGATGGTCTGCTCAACAAATCACAGATAATGCCGTTTCCACGTATGTCCTGACATCAGGAAACAGAAAGGAAGAGAAAAGTGTTCGGAGCGAGCTGAGGAGAGTAATCAGGGAGGGCAAACCAGCTGAACTATGTCAGCGGAGTCTGCAGGAGCCTCAGAGCCATCTCAGGTTATAAGCTGCGCCTCTGCTGCAGCTACAGCACCATCTGGAGGCTGCCCCATCTCCACACCCACCTTCTCCCTCCACCATGACCTCCAACACAGAGCTGCCCTGCTCCAACATGTCTCTGACACTAAACCAGGTCAGGTGTGAGCTCAGGACAATCAAAGCATGAAAGACAGTGGGTCCAGGTATTATCAGCTCCAGGCTCCTTAAGTCCTGTGCAGATCAACCGTGCAGGAAAACACAGCCCAAGCTACAGGCTGGATGGAGGTTCTGACCCTGGCTGCTACTTGCTTGTCTTCGAAGTCATCGTTAGTCACACTGTGTCCATCTATCAGCCTAACATTGGCCTATCTGCTTAGATACCATATTTCTAAGATTTTCAGGGCCGAGTACAATAACCTCAGTTTGATCTGAATTAAGGAGCAGAAAGTTAGCGGCCATCCAGGTCTTTATGTCTTTAAGACATTTCTGCAGTTTAACTCATTGATCAGTACCTGTGGATGGAGTAAAATCAGTACAGCAACAGAAACATACGCAGAGTTTATTTCCTTTAAATGAAAAACATTTCAGATGAATCAACCAATCAGTGCAGCCCAACTGAACACGGCGGTGAAGAGGAGAGGAGGACGACGTCCTGTGTGCTGACAGGTGAGGAGAGGAGGTGGAAACAAACATCATCAGTGCTATAAAATCCCTGCTGCATGAAGCAAAGACATTAGCATTGCAAATACGCTCCTCCTGCTGGCGTCTCCTTCCTGTCAACACATGTGGAAAACATCTAAATCAGCTGGACGGCGGCAGTCTGGGTCCCCGTGATGGCGGCGTAGTGACCTTGGCGGGTGCGTGAGAGGAGAAACGGCCTCGTCTGATTTATTCATGAGGTGCTGACATGTGGCAGCAGATCTGGTGACGCTGAAACGCTGTTCAGGACATCGCGCGTACGACCTCTCCACCAACAGCGGGTTCTTGCACACGTGTGGACGTTCGAGACGTTCTCGTGGACAGAGAGATCCTCGGATGTGAGCGGAGATCGTTCAGATCGTTCCTGACGGACATCGTTTGGTTCGATCTTGTGGTCGTCTCTTTGAGCTGATGTCGTTCATCTTTCTTCGAGGTCACGCTGAAGTTCCCGCCCTTTCGGCGCTCTCGGAGCAGACTTTGAGTCTCCGTGAGTCCGAGCGCTGATCTGAGGCAGCGTTTCTGATCTCTCGTTGTCGCCTTTGTGTTTTTTTCTCTCAGGTTCGTCTTTCTGATCACCTCACCGGAGTCACGCTGAGTGTCTGTGTTCGCTGTTTTGTAATGTGTTTTTCTCTGTGAGGTCACGTGGCGTCTGCGGGCTTTTGGATGATTGTGATGTGTTTAAAGTGATTTCTGTCCTGTGGGCGGCGGGCCTGACCGTCCTTCAGGAGGGTTCTTTGCTCTGATCTCATTTCCAGCTCGTCCATCTCTTCACTCAGACTCTGAGCTTCAAGTGTATCCTCTCACTGATAAATCCTGAATGAGCCATTCACATCAGAGAAAACACACAATGTACCTGCGTTACAGTCAGAGGCATCAAATCCCTCTTCAGGCTCCAGCAAACAGCTTTTATCATCATGAGAACGGGACGCTGCTGAGCACACACAGCCTGATGCTGCTGCCTTCTCCACAGCATGAAACCTGCTCTGCTGAACAGGACGGCGCGTAACGCCTTCAGCCTCCTCAAGACATAACAGGAAACACGAGATGGAAGCTCGTGGTGCACGGCGATCTTAGGCCTCCTGACCAAAGTTTAACAGCTGCAGACACAGAGCGGCAAAGCAAGAGCCTTCACCTAAGAAGGAGACGAGGCAGCACAGATCCTGAGAGCAGATCTTTAAATCGAGGTCAGTCAGCAGGATCATCTACCACAGGAGGAAACCCTGTTTCTTCTAATCTGCAGCCTTTCAGCTTCGTCTCAGTCCTCGTAACGGCTGGAAAATCATCCCAGAATCAGGAACGCTGCCCTGAGACTGCTCCCAAAAGAAGGATAAAGTAACAAAACACTCGCACATGTTCACGCCACATCGCCCTCTGACAGCAGGGCGGCCATCTTTACTGCATCCACAGACAGCTCTACTGTTTTCCAGCTAACAGGGCTGGGGTGTAATCAGCAGCCGATTGGCTCCGCCCTGAGAGTAAATACAGCGACGTCTGCACTGCAGGTTTAAAGCTTTTAGGACCTCGACAGAGAGCGAACGCACACATGTAGGCTGAGCGACGAGTGCAGCACGCCACAGAAAACTCTGGGCCCGGTTCTCAGCTCTGCTCCACCCTCACCGCTGTGATAAAACCAAAGAATTCAACATCTTCAGATTTGATCCTTAATAAATGTAACTATCATCAACACAAGCATCTTCATAACACAGTTTCTGTGTGTCAGCCTAAATGATTGACTAGCCAGGAAAGACAGCGGGAATACACTGGGAATACTGTGGGAATAGAGTGGCTCTGACACGGAGCCACACGGATAAAAGAAACGACCTGAGCAAAGCTTCTTCGCCGTGCGAAGGACGAATGAGACTGCAGCAGAGATGTGACATCACAGGCACGTGTGATGTCACAGGCCGCTAGCTTACTGCAACCTAACGGAAGCTCAGCTAGCTTTGCTGCTCTGTGATTGGCTGCTGTTATAGAGATAGCAGCCACAAAGATCCCGCCCACCTGGCACTGAAGCGTCTGAGTGAGTCCTGCTTCTCTGGTTTAAACCCAACAAATACAACCTGTGCTGTGTGTGTGTGTGTGTGTGTGTGTGTGTGTGTGTGTGTGTGTGTGTGTGTGTGTGTGTGTGTCTGTCTGTGTGTACAGGAGGATAAGAACATGAAGAAGAAAACACAAAAACAAAAAAGGAACAAACGTCCTCATACACTGAAATAACAGACACTAATCAAACCACATTGCACACACACACACACACACACACACACACACACACACACACACACACACACACACACTCTCCTTCATCGCTCCATGCTGTCCCCTTTCCTTCCTTCATCCTGCTGCCTGAACCTGTATTTGCATGTTGAAATGTGTTTGTGTGTGTGTGAGTTTCTCCTTCTCATCTGTATTCTGCTCGGAGCAGGCAGGTAATAACAAGCAGCAAAGGCCAGTATGTTACTGCTGCACTCAGGTGATGTCAAGCCTCTGTTCACACACACACACACACACACACACACACACACACACACACACACACCTGTTTGTACTCATGTATCTGTGAGGACTCTGACTCTGCTCCTGTGTTTCTGACGTTTTGACTCTTTAAACGTTTCTCTCGCTCTAACTCGATCACAATAATAAGACACACCTGACCTGTTTTGTTTTGAGAAATATCAAAGGTGAGGTTGTGTGTGTGTGTGTGTGTGTACCACAAACCGACATGTTGTCTTCATGATGCGTTCTGCAGCATTGTTGCCTCTCACACCGATCACATGTATTTTTATATTACTGCTTTCTTTACTCAAACATATATTTTGAACATCGCGCCTCCGTTAGCAGATGAAAAACCCTCTGTCTATTCTGAGGACAAACTACAGGCCCCACAATGCTGTGAGGCATGTAAACAGGAAGAACAATGTGTGTTTCCGTCTGTGTTTTTAGTATTTGTCTTATTATTTTTAGTGAAATCGGTGAAAGTCGCAGAACTCTGTGAGAGCGGCTCCAGCCTGCAGTGAGTCATCGATGCTCAGATGAGCCGTTCACGGCGAGGGCGAAGGAAACCGAGAAACAGGCAGACTCTCAGGCAGCTTCTGACCTCTGTGGTTCTATTTTGGTTTGAATGAATATCAGATGTGATGAAACAAAGGGAGGAGCAGCTGCAGCGTGTCTGCAGTCACACTAATGCTCTATTTCATCAACAGCCACAAGGAAGCTTTGAATCAAATCACCTCAACGAGACGACGTCCCCTCTGAGGGACACACTTTAACTAACTATGAATTTATCAGATTTTTACTGCTGAACAAACCAGATGGAAAATAAAGTCAGGAGCACCAGCCCACTGTGGACGGGCTTCAGCCAGGTCCCCGGGAACTAAGACTGAACTTTAACTAAAACTATAACTAGAGCAGCCAAAGCGATGCTAGTTTTAGTGTCATGAAAAACAAAAGCTGAACTCTGCTTAGTTTAATACATAAAATCATGACGTGATGAAGTCAAATTGAGGGCGGCTGACAGGAGTGTTCAC
Organism: Oreochromis aureus; assembly: GCF_013358895.1. Taxonomy (NCBI): domain Eukaryota; kingdom Metazoa; phylum Chordata; class Actinopteri; order Cichliformes; family Cichlidae; genus Oreochromis; species Oreochromis aureus. The sequence goes on along the minus strand of NC_052946.1, from coordinate 41,626,463 downwards.
AGGTCAGGCCACGCCCCCCCAGGCCTCTCCGGGCTCTGCTGCTTTATCTCACATCTCTTATCTGCGCTCTTATTTCAGGTCTGGCTCAGTGCAGAGCAAACAGCTTCACCTTTTCTCACGTAGGCGTCCAATTAATTAGCAAACCAAACAGCCCGACTCCTTTTTACAGCTTCCTGTTGCTTCTGCAGCTGGAGGGAAAAATCAGCGAGCTCAGGTCTGCATTTTATTTCACAGTCGTATTACTGCACGCCTGCCTTTGGATTCTTTACCTACAGGTGAGACGCCACAGGTACGCTGACCTCTGACTGCAGACAAAGCAAGCATACAAATCACAACATGACCAAAAATGTTAAACTGAGACACAAAACTGCCCGACAAAGAGGGACAAGAAAGCGAAATGACAAAGTCAGCCACATGAGAACCGCCAAAAAATATATACAGAGCTCACAAACACAAAGACCCAGAAAGACTCAAGAACCCTGAAGGAACCAGACAAACAGCAAGACATACTGCGAAAGACAAAATACCAGATCTGAGGCTCCAAACAGCCACGCCCTCCTGCTTTACATCAAACAGCCTAAAACAACCGGACATGTCTCAAAAGAGCCAAAGTCAGAGGCAAAAACCTGCTGAGGAGACAAAAAAGAACCAAATGTCCAGAAAACAAAACAACAAAAAGCAAAAAGACAAATGTGCCAAGACAACATGTTGAATACAAGAAACCAAAAATAAAACTAGAAAATGAGGCAAAACCACCAAAACAAGCATGAAAACAGCTTCACTCTGATTTGAATCCGGGTTTGATATTTCTGTGGGGGAGTGGAAACAGCGTCCATCCCAAACAACGTCATCGTGAAGTATGTTGATGACCACCGTGATGACATCATCATGGTGATGTCACCCTGTAGGGTGGAGGTAGAGAAGTTGTCCCGCTGGTGCTCTGAGATAAACCAGAAGCTGAACGTCCTTAAAGCCAAAGAACTCATCATGACCACTCCCCTCTCATTATAAATAAATCTGTCTCCACCTTCAGGTTTCTGGGCACTCACATCCGCACTGATCTCACCTGGACCCACAACACCATCGCCGTGGTAAAGAAGGCCCAGCAGCGGCTGCATCCTCTTCGTGTCCTGAGAAGAACCTGGACCAGGAGCTGCTGCTGCCCTTCTACCCTCCTCAGTGGAGAGCGAGGACTCATCCTGCCTGGTGTTTGTACTCAGGGGCCACGACTGAGAGCAGGAAGGCTGCACAGAGGGACGTTAACACCGCCCAAAAAATCATTGGGTGCCCCCTGAGGCCCCTGGAGGCCATCGCTTGATCGTCCTGTCTCAGGTAAACCAGGTCCATCACAGGTGACCCCTACACCCCCCCACCACCTGTTTGACCTGCTGCCCTCTGGTCAAGCTTCAGCTCAATCAGGTCCCACAGCTCCAGACTCACTAACAGCTTCTTCCACTGGGCCATTCAGACTGTTAACAAACACTATCCCCCCACACCCCACCCTGCCACACACCTCACCAATCAGAGCCATGGTCTGAGTAACTGCCATTTACTAAATATATATATATATATACACACATGTTGGCAGATTTAACATGACGCAGAAACTTCATCACCAATATTTCCACAAATTAAAACATCAAAAATTGTAAGTCAGTCTTACCTTTTCTGCCGACTGCGCCGTGCCAAAGAAGATGGGGATGAAGGCCAGCCACACGATGCAGGTGGTGTACATGGTGAACCCGATGGGCTTGGCCTCGTTAAAATTCTCCGGGACCCCGCGGGTCTTTATGGCGTAAACAGTACACGTCACCATCAGTAAGATGCTGTAACCCAACGAACAGATAATCTGGAGATCTGTGATGTCGCATTTCAACACCCCTCGAGCCAGATCGGGGTTGAGGGTCTTCTGCTCGTCATAGTCTATGATGGTGTTGGGCGGGTCCACCCCGAACCAGATTAACACCCCTAACAGCTGGACCGAGATGAGGCTGGAGGTGATAGCGAGCTGCGAGGTGGGACTGATCAGCCTCGGCGGCGTCACAGACTTCTTGCCCTGCTCGAAGATTCGGTAGATGCGGTTGGTTTTGGTGAGGAGGGCGGCGTAGCTGATGCACATCCCCAGACCAAGAAAAATCCTTCTGAACGAGCACACGCCGACATCTGGCTTGGCGATCATGAGGAACGTGATGATGTAGCACAGAAATATCCCAGTCAGGAGGACGTAACTCAGCTCCCTGCCAGATGCCCGGACGATCGGCGTGTCGTTGTACCGTATGAACGTAGCCATGACGAAGATTGTCGCGATGATGCCCAGCATTGCCAGGAAAACCGGAATCACCGCCCAGGGCGAGTGCCACTCCAGCTTTATGATGGGGATGGGCTGGCAGAACGTGCGGTTGGCGCTGGGCCTCATGTTGTAGGAGCACAGCTTGCAGGTGAACTCGTCGGGCTGGAACTGGTATCCGTCGCAGGGCTCGCAGTGCCAGCAGCAGGGCATGCCTTTCACCACCTTCTTCCTCTCACCAGTTTTACAGGGAAGGCTGCACACGGAGGTGGGAATCTCCTGCTCCCCTCGAGGCCACTGCATGTCCTCCTTCTGGAGAGAGAGCATGGAGACAGTGAATGGTTAGATCAGCACCCCAACATATCCTCACTCCCAACTCATCAGAAACCGCTTCTCTTCATGTTCTAGCACAGGGTCTGCCTCCTTAGAGACATTTTCTCAGGTAGAAAAACCTTTTGTGTATCTTTCCAATGTGAGGACTGACAATAAGCTGCAATTATTATAGATGTTTTAAAAACCCCTCACTACACACTTTATACACTTTCCTCAGACAGGCATGAACATTTTCACAGTTTTCTCTCTTGTTTAAACTCTCAAAGTTCAAATCTTTGTAGAAAAATAAGTCCAGTATTATAGAAACCAAAGATCAAACCCTGTTTTCAGGTCCAGAACATGGGAACAGCTGCCAGAGAATTCAACATTAATGAATCAATGGTAGGAAGCAAGAAGAATGAGTTGATTAAAGTTTGACTTATCTGACTGTTTTGTTTCGCTTAATGCGCCTTATAATCCGGAAAATACAGTAACTTCTACGTTCCTTTAGCATGTCCAGAAGTCCAGCTTTTTGTGCGATGGTTAGCATCTTCCTACCGCAGCTGCCTTTGACGGTGCAAAACGTTTCATCGACATTGTTGTTTGTTGGGGAGAAAACTTACAAACATACAGTGCAGGACTTCAGAGTCACACTGCTAGGATCAGACATTTATGTTTGACAAGCTGAACACATTCTGTACTGTACAGGAGACACGGCACAAAATTGATTGACAATGGACTACAGCCAATCAGGACGCAGAACACAATGCGCTGTAAAGAAAAGAAAAGAAAAACAAAACACCACATCCAGACAAAAACAACAACAACCCATCACAGTCAGTGTGTCCCTGGTGTTGTATATCTACATTTATCTCTACTGATTAGTGTTTATATCTTGACCACTGCTCGTAGCGGCTCACTGGATCTCCTGGTTTCTACCAATGACGCTACAGGTCTGTCAACCCATTCTCATCATCACTGTTTTTTTTGTGTTGTTGCTTTGATGCGCTGACATTACTGTCTACCAAAACATAACCTGCCAGTGTTAGAGACCTGAAACCCGTCTTAGGGGTTGCAGGACCAGGTTTGTCAGCCTGGAGTCTGGACCGTGCCCCGTTTGAACCTCTGTGCTCTGCTTTTGTCACATTTAGGAAAGGATCTTGGTTGGAGGTAAAATCCCACAATATTTGAGGGTTAGTACTATCTTGTGAGTATAAAAACAGCTGCTCCATAACTGTAATCACACAGTATTTGTTAACCCAGCAAAGAGGCCGCCTGGGTCTTTACCTGTAAGTCATTCTGAGGCGACTCAAACTGAAACCAAACGTGCCACCTTACCATCTTTTCTTCCTGCTGCGCCTAAAAAAAGCTTAGTGTTGTAGAGCGATCCTCAAAGAACAGACTGTAAACATGCTGCCCTGTGGGTGAAGCTGAACCTCGGAGAGAATGGTACAACGTCGCCATGCTGTGAGCTAATGACGCTGTCAGACATCGACTTCGAAGTTTCAGGCTCGGATTTATAGCCGAGCGTGTGGCGCTGCTGTTGAATGAGGGATTTGCTTCGGCTTGCTGCTCCAGTAAAAGTCACATTGATTTGACAGCCTGTCTGCTGCTAATGAGCAACGAATGCTGCATTAGTGCAACATCAATATGGATGAATTCCACCTGGACTGCAGCGCCGCTGAGTGCACGTCTCCTCAGCATGAGGGTTTGCTGTGTTTAGGTCCATATGTTCATCATGTCAGATCACAAACAGCGTGACTCAACAGCAGCCGGCACAGCAACCACTGACAAAGGACTTTATTTAAAGACAAAGAGGTGAGCAGCAAAGGCCCGACTGGTCGGGAATCGAACTGTAAACCTAAAGTTTTATTGGAGCCTATGATCTCACACAGATACTGAGCCAGCAGCAGGTGTGTCACTGCTCAGGACGACTTTAAATGTGAATCAGAAGTAAAAACACAAAGACACAAAATACGACGCTGATCTTTTAAAAAACTAAAATGTGTTTTCCTGGTCTGACCTTTGAACTCACACAGTTACAGCACATCTGCGACTGCACAGGGAACATTTATTAATGACGGCCACACCTTCTCATCACACACACACACATTAAATAATAATAAATAAAATTTTATTTATATAGCACCTTTCTAGACAGAGTCACAAAGTGCTGCACATAAGATAACAAATAATAAAAGGTAACAGACAATATAAAACAGGCAGAAATTAATCAAGAGCAGTTTTAAAAAGGTGAGATTTGAGTTGTTTTTTAAAAACAACTACCGAGTCCACAGTTCTTAATGTATGAGGGAGAGAGTTCCCTAACCTAGGGGTCACAGTGGCAAAAGCTCGGTCACCCTTAGTTCTTATCTTAGTCAGTTTTATAGCAAGTAAGCCCTGATCAGATGACCTCAGGGACCTGCTAGGGACATAGGGCTGTAGCAGATCAGAGATGTAGACTGGTGCCAGTCCATGCAAGGCTCTAAATGTCAAGACCAGGATCTTAAAATGTACTCTAAATTCCACAGGAAGCCAGTGTAGCTGAAATAGCAATGGTGTCGCATGTGAGTACTTGGAGGATTTTGTCAAAAGCCTAGCTGCAGCGTTTTGCACAACCTGCAGATGATCCAGAGAACCTTTGCTTAGACACATAAACAGTGAGTTACAATAGTCCAAGCGTGAGGAAATAAATGCATGTATAGCAATCTCCAGTTCAGAGCGAGATAAAATCGGGCTTAGCCTAGCCACATTTCTTAAATGATAAAAACAAGACCGAACCAGAGATTTCACATGCCCATCCAATGTGAGAGTCGAGTCAAAAGTGACACCTAAATTCCTGATAGAGGATTTAACATACACTGAGAGAGGACCAAGGGCTTTCACTATCTGGGATACAAATCTGTCCGGAGCACATATGAGGACTTCCATTTTTCCCCTCGCTGAGTTGGAGGAAATTTACAGCCATCCAACGTTTGATGGAATCTAAGCAGTCATTCAGAAGCTGAAGCTTAGATAAATCATGGGGCTTAGAAGAGATGTACAACTGAATATCATCAGCATAACAGTGATAAGAAATGTCCTCATTATATGCTGGAGGGGGAGAAGATATATTAAGAACAATAAAGGCCCCAAAACCGAACCCTGAGGGACACCACAAGTAAGGGAGGTAGAGGATGGCCTAAAATCGGAGACCACCACAGAAAAGGATCGGTGATGTAGATATGAGGAGAACCACTCTAAGGCAAAAAACCAACCGAGTGTTTAAGCCGTTCAAGGAGGATGTGGTGGTCAACAGTGTCAAAATGTGAGGTCCAACATAAGCAGGACCGAGCATTTTCCTGCATCATTATTCATCAAAATGTCACTTGAGACCCTAAGAAGGGCTGTTTCTGTGGAGTGAGCCCTGCAAAAGCCGGACTGAAACTTATCGCAAATGCCATGTTTGTCCAGAGCCGCTATAAGTTGCTTAGCTACAATCTTTTCTAGAAGCTTAGCAATTAATGGTAGTTTGGAGATTGGTCTGTAGCTGCTCCAAAGAGACGGGTCTAGAAGTCATGCGTGTTGTTGGCGACCCGCCCCGTGCTGACTGTTCCTGTACCAAGTCAGTGTTGGTAATCCGTGCTGGTTCACATGTAGCATGATGGGAATGTGCCAAACCAGCCCGCATTTCCACTTTCTTGCCTGAACAAATCCATCGTGTCCACTCAGATCGTTGGTCACTTTAATGGGAGAGCTAGTGTTAGAAAGCCAACTCCGGAAAGATCTCGAAACCTAATCAATCAGTCCACGAGGGGAACGATGAGCTACAAACATTCATGGTGCTTTTATTTGAAAGTCAAGCTCGCTTACAAGTCGCGCATTTTCCTTTTTGGGAGAAAAAGGGAGAAAAACACCTGTAAGTGTGCAGCAAGAATGAGCCCGTAATGGTCTTTACTGAAAGTCACATTAAGTGGAATTAACTGCACACTTACAAGGAAACCCCTGAGGAATGGTGACTAATTCCCTTTTTAGCAGCCAACGAGGAATTTATTCATTCATCGCGTTTTGTTGTACCGTGTTATTTTTTAGTGCTGTGTCTTACGTTGAGTTTTATTTTGTTAATGCTGTGTAGTTTTCACAGTGGCTTTGGAGAGACATCCTCAAATAAACCAGTGATGGAAAAATGTAATGCTGTCTTATTAATGAGTTTTCACTCTTTCAGATTTAAAAAACTTCCTTTCGAAAGCGTCCGATCCGATGTGTCCGTGCAGGATTCGGAGTATTGTTCCGTACACCGTTGTGTGAAGAGATGAGCCTGTGGAAATGAGTTCCAGGCCCTCCCTGAAACGCTGCCCAGACCCTGGAAGGAGCTGAGCACTGACGGATGCTGTGTGTTTGTTATTGTGTGCTGATGAATTTGGCAGATAGCTGCTCGCCGTCTGATGTAAAAGGACTTGGAGGGATTTCAAAAGCTGCTGTGACCCAGAGCTGATCAATTACAGAGCGCTAAGGACGTCCTCAGACAGATTATCTGCAGAGGCCGATCTCAATGAGCCTTTGGTTCCAGCAGCCGGCGGCAGCACCGGGAAAGAAAGTCCAGAATCGATAGCGGATGTTATCGCCACCCACCGTGGTCCAGGCTCCCCGCCCGCCGCCAAACAGCCGAGTGGATAACCTGGAATAGCTGGGGATGGAAGGCCGCGTGGGGCTAACAGCCTGTGTAGCAGGCTCGTCTCTGTCCACGCTGGCAGTTCAGAGCCAGCCTCTAACCCCCCCCCCGAAAACAGGCAGCGGTCCAGCTCTGAAGGAAAGGAAATGCATCTCTTCCTCCCACACAGCTCCTGTCTCCTAATTCATTTTCCCTATTATGAAATTCTGATTACATTCATCAGCATTTGCTTCCACACATCCATCCATCACTCCCACATCCCATCCAACCTTTTCACTGCACGCCAAGCATCATCAGAATTACATGACCGGCTGACACAAATCCCCGCTGCTCCTCCTCGCCATCAGCTCACAGGCAGGTGAATCCGCCGCCACGTTTAATGCATGGAAGGCGTTCAAAACTGACTCGTCACATAAGAAACGAGCTGCTCCGCACGCCATGAGAGAGTGACTCACAGCGTCGCTAATGCAAACACAAATCCGGACAGGAATTCAAATGGGATGCGAAACGGCACGAGTGGCGGCGGGTCAATCATTCAAATGAAAACACCATCTGTCTTCTGGCCTTCGCAGTGGTCAGGAGGGCTGCCCGCCGCCGAGGCGTGTTCAATAATTCACCCCGAGCTTTGAAGAGGTGTCACAGCTGGTGGAGACCCCCCCCCCCCCGCAGCCTCAGCAGCTGATTAAGTCTCCAGGTCCTGAACTCAGCCGGCACTCCGACAGCTTCGTCCAACACAGGAAATAAAATGAGCACAACTGTGTTTGCTGTAAAGGTTACAGCAGAAACAACGCTGTTCATTAAGCTTCCTGCAGCTCTCTGCATCACGGCACTTAGGAGCGCCCCACAAACTCAGACTTGACCAACAATCCTAGTCACCCAGGTCCCAATTATCCTACACCGCGTCCTCGACGCCATCTTTAGATACCGCCGACCCGAACCAGTAACGTGTCCGTTCACACACCTGGAAAAATAAGGGTGAGACCGAATGTGCACGAAAATCCATCTGCTCTGGGGTCCAGCATCAATCCAAGCAGGATAAAATCAATTATTTATGACTCTCTGAGCACATGAGACCAATTTGGGTCACAAATAAACAGACCTGTGGGGGTGTGATTATTCTACATATTCACCACAGGCACAGATACGCGCCATCTGACAAAGAGACGAAGTGAAGCTTTAACACGTTTCAGGAAAGAGAGGCGGCTTGTTCAGAGCCAGAATCTGACTCTGGGCCATCAGCATCATCAGCGGGCGTTTCTGCAAACTGATGCAATCACCGCCCGCGTCCGTGCCGACCTGAACGCTCACCGTCTCTGAGCAGAAAGCTCGCCTCATCCTCTCTTCTCAGGAGGGGACGTCCCAGCAGGTCAGACGGTGTGAAGACCCAAGAGCTCCATCTGAGACTCTACAGGCCTCAGTCAGCAGGTTAAAGGTCAAAGTTCATGACAGTACAACTAGAAACAGACTGAAGGAGTAAGGCTGTTATGAAAGCCTCTGTGAAAGAAGGACTTAGTGAAATTCAGACGACCTCGTCAGACACAAGTGAGTCCTGACGTGGGTTTTTTGGCATTCTGCTGCACATTCATTTAAATACTCTCCTCCTCAACCTTTGCACTTTTTAGAGGAAACACCTACAAATGCACCCGTGTCCACGCCTTTCCATCACGCCGCTTTACTGAAACTTTACGTGAAGCTGAGCTCTGCAGGAGAACTTGTGTTCTGTGGGGTTCGGGGAGGGCTAGATGCTCGGCACATGGTTAAATGCTGACGAGGCTGATCCTGACCGATAATGTGCTGCTGACAGACGGCTTCATGAAGCTTTGCGGCGTCTGGTTTCTGTCGGAGGTCGGCCTGCGGGTTTCTGCTTTAAATGAAACTAAAGGTCAGATTTGCAAGGAGACAAAAGGCGAGCGAGTAAATGTTCACTAGGTGTAAAATGGAAAAAGAAGCAGAGGAGGCGAGAGCTCTGTGAACACTCCCTGTGCCTCCCTCGCTGTTATTCTTATCACTGTCGGGCAGACCTTTGCTCCCGCGCCTGCTGTCACACTCCTCGCCGATAAGCCGGCGCTGCGATGCCGTTGTAGGCCGCAGGTCAGTGCAGGTCAGGTGAGCGGTGCAGGCCAAGCGTCTCTTTCTGCTCGCTGTTCCTCGCAGCAGCGTCTGTTCGCCTGGAAGAGCCAATAACACATCAACACTCTCTGGGGGGGCTGCAGTGTTCGAAGGGAGTGGGGGGGTGTTTTCTGGGAGCAGTTCATCCAGGAGCTCATTAGCTGCCTCCTCCTCCACGCTCCTCACAGCTGCAGTGTCACCGTGGGCCTGTAGGGGGCTCCGGCTTCCAACCTCACTGCACCAGGGACGCAGTGATGGGCTCGCCGCACCGTTGTCATGGATACCTATTTTTTGGCCTCGAGTCTTTATTGCCCCCCGCCCCCTCACCTCCTGACTACGTGTTGGACGCTGTCGGTCGGTCGCCCAGCAGCGACCGCTTCACAAACACGTCTCGCTTTCCTCCATCTGCCCGCACGCAGAGGGCTTGTCTGCCCCGCCTCCCTGTTCTCACACGTATCCCTCTTCCTGCCTTCTTTTTATCTTCGTTCCTGGTGAGGCATACAAGCACCGCGGGAGACGAGGGGTTCGCGTCCTCCCTAATATTAGTAACGAGCAGTCATGAAACGCCTCCCGAGGCTAATTTCCTCCGCCTCAATATTCAGCATCAAACCGACTCCGGAGCGCGAGGAAGCTCAAAGAACTCCGGCTTCGCGTCTCCTTCATGTTCTGCTGCAGTCTCTTTAAATGGATATACAGGATAAAGCGAGCAGAATCCATCTGTGGTATCAGAGCAGAGCAGAGGGACGCAGCGAGGCTTCTCCACGCCGCAGAGCACACTAACTCCCATAACCATGGAAACAGCTTCACAGATAGAAAACTTTACAAACGCTGGACTAAAGTGACACTGAGAGAAACTCACACAGAACCAAAGTCCATCGAACTTCACTGTTTGATGTCTCCAGAGGACCAAAAGGTTTAACAGGACCAACTTCGCTCTCGCTCTGCAGGCCTACTTGTTGTTCCTACAGTATTTAAAAGTAGAATGGGAGGCAGAGCCTTCAGTTTTCAGGCCCCTCTTCTGTGGAACCAGCTTCCAGTTTGGATTCAGGAGACAGACACTATCTCTACTTTCAAGATTAGGCTTCAAACTTTCCTTTTTGCTAAAGCATATAGTTAGGGCTGGACCAGGTGACCCTGAATCCTCCCTTAGTTATGCTGCAATAGATGTAGGCTGCTGGGGGATTCCCATGATGCATTGGGTGTTTCTTCGTCACTTGCCTTCACAGATTCCTGGAGGTGTATTTGCTTCCTGTGGTTTCCTGTCTGTAACTATAATCCCTTCAGGAAGATTTCATGCCCCTCCCCCTCCTCTCTTTGCTCCTCCCTTCAGCTGATGGAGGACAGCCATCACGCAGCGCGTGTGACTCTCCACGTCACCCACTGTAGTACAGTCATCCTGTCCCTCGTGACTAACGGCCTCCATTGATTATAAAAGTCGTCAAAACTGCAGCATCTCTCGGCTGAGTCAACCTCGGCAGCAGGCAGTCTCTCACAAACGCCGTCTGCTTTCCTTCCATTATTGTGAGCCACAGTCATTAACTCAGTCACTGCGGATCATGATTAAACTGATTAATTGAATGAAGAAGGAAATAAGTTCCCCGGGTCCCGGTGAGGCCGAGTGCAGCTGAACGTTTGCAGTTAGCGGATGAGCGGCGTGCTCGAGTGACAGAAACCGACTGAAAGGCCCTAAGAACAGGAAACTCATCAGAGATGAGATCACAGGGATGCCGGCGCCATTCATCCTGCACGTGACAAACACACGGCAGCCACACGCCACGTGTGCGAGCGCTGCGAGCGCGCTCAGTTTGCTGACTGAAATCAGTCCCGCCTCCGTTAATTATTCACCCGGAAAACTGAAAAATGATCCAGAGAGCTGATTATGATTCAGCGTATCATGTAAAACTGCTCAGAGAAGTCACAGCCGTCGCAAACAAGCCGAGCGAGGTTCATCGGTAATCACGCAAACGTCCAGCTTCAGCGCGCCGCTGTCCGTCACTCTGACAACACCTGAAATACTCTGACGAGTCAGCAGTCGCATGTGTCTGTGTAAAGCAGCCTATCAGGGAGCTGCTGCCAGGTGATCGACGAGGATGATGATGATGAAGGTGGAGTGGCAGCTGACAAACAGGAATTCAGGATTTTCCAGTGAAACATGGTCTCTGATTCCATCTGGTACTAATTAACAAAGAAATACCGAAAATAAAATCCGAGTCTCTCCGACACGAGCCGACTCCCATCAGTCAGCAGCAGCTCGGAGCAACGTTGACGATGAAGCTGCTCGCCGCCGTATCTGCAGCACTGTCTGCAGCTGCAGAGCGAGTTTAAAAGTTTTCTTTAAAGAAGCGATAACAGGCGTGTGTGAACAGCACGAGGATTAAACCTGATTTAAGGCCGCGAGGAAAGCACCTTCAGCTCACTTAAGCCTTTATCAGAATCCCACGGGCACCGTGCGAGGTGCACTTCACAGCAGCGCTCTGCGCTCCAACATCACTGCGGTGTAAAACGTTGCCGTGTGCGATGACCCGCTGCGACTCGGGATTATTCTAAAGCACAGAATAAAAGCTCTGTGTACATCAGCTGAGAGCGGGCGGCGTTTTCCCTCCACAGGTGAGAGATTGAGGTCCTTTGTTCTTTGATGCAGGTGCTGAACAAACACGTCTGACCCTGCTTCAAAGAAAAGCTGCAGATGGAAAAAAACAAAACAGGGAATTTGAATAATTATCTTCCTTTTAGCTGCATTTGAGACACAAACTGAAGAGACTCTGTGTCCTTTATCTTTGAAATGGTTTAGAAACAGCCATCGTGTCACATGTGTGCCGCTTTTATTACTGCAAAATATTCACAAGACGGTTTCTGTCCAAAGGAGCCGGAGAGGAAAACTCTGAGTCTGTAAACGTCCTCAGCGCTGAGCGCATCACTCCATCGCTCACCCCGACCTGACTCTCAGACTCACAGGGACGCCAAACCTGTTGACCAGCCTCGATCAACACCAGTTTAACCACAGTGTCCAGTTTAGGAGAGAGACGAGGTCCATGATCAGAGTCAAACACACCGTGAAAGCTGAAACCAATCAAACGGCCCCTTTATTTCCAGTCAGAGTGTGTGAGCCCCGCCCTCGTAAAGGTGGCGGTAAGAGTGAGCTTCACCTGACTGCACAGATCTGCACAGATGCAGGTTACAGGTGGCTGTTCTTCATCGTCTCACACTGCGTTTCCACATCGCAGCGTCCACGCTGACGCTCTGCAGCTGAGGCTCGCTTGTTCGTGGACACTCCAGGCTCCGGTTGCCAAGGCGATACCATTGCGTTTACTGCTGGCTCATATGTCAATCACCAGTCTCACTTTCTTGGCTTCAGGTCGTGGATTGTGCCCGACTTCCTGCGGCGGGCACTTCGGGAGTATGGGCCCTCTCAGTGAGAGCAGCACCTCTGAGCCTCTCAGCTCGAGGCTGGGGCGTTCACAGGTGACGGCGTGACGACCTGCTCTGATGAAGGCAGAGCCGAGCATCAAAACCAGACGTGGGCGGGGCCCAGCAAACTCAGCTTCTGACCTGGAAGCCTCCGGTGACTCTGCGGAGACGTCAGTCCACTGGACTGGCAACGTGTGATTGGCTGGAGCAGGGAGGTGTGGGAGTGTCTGGTTGGACTGCTGGTTGACATGGTTGTGCAGGACAACAAAAGCTGGATGTAGACCTCATATTTGAGACTTTTTAAAGGCCGTCATCAGGATGCAGGTGGCCCCTCCCTCCTGCTAACAGGTGTGCTCACCTGCGCTCTGTCAGCTGCAGCTGGAGTGGACAGTTTAATGCGGGTGTAGAAGCCTCCTGACACTGTTTCAGAGTCCCCACAGAGGGAAAGATTAGCTTTTTAAAATCATTAAAAGGAAGGACACCACAGGACACAGACAATATTTCTCCCCTTGTTCGTCTCCTCCCGCCTCCCCTCCTCCCTCCTGACATCTGCTGTTAATCCTCTCCAGGCCACAGACCCCGTTTCATCCCATTCCCAGCCTCAATTGAGATTAATTCAATTTATCACTTGTAATTTCTTCTAGCCGCCAGTAAACGGCTCGTGTATTAGCCCGGGCTCCTCAGAGGGCCAAATTGATTCTGCATGCTGAGCGATACTTTGTGCATTCAGGGTACCAACACATGTCTACCGAAGGGGAGGAGGAGGAGGAGGAGGAGGGGAAGGAGGTCTTCCTCACAGCTGTGTGTGTGAGACACTAAAGGAGTTTGGTCACCTGCAGCCACATCTGAGGGTTTAAACAGGAAGTGGTGCTGCGTTTCACCGAGACCCTCCTCAGTGACCACTTCAGTGTGAGAAGAGCGAGGTCCAGGATGAGAGAGGTCCAGGAGGAGCGAGGTCCAGGAGGATCGAGGTCCAGGAGGAGCGAGGTCCAGGAGGAGCGAGGTCCAGGAGGAGCTGCAGACACTCCTCACAGTACAGCCAGGTTGGAACCGCCTCTCTGATCAGCTGCAGCTCAGCGCTGTGATGTCATGTAGCAGTGGGTGGAGACACCGGCAGCGTGACCTTGGATCCTCCAGACAATGCAGGTACTGCAGCGGGGTCAGGGGTCAACCAGGGGCCCTCCACAGCACAGGGAGGGGCTTTTAATGTTGCTGAGCGCCCTGAAGGTTACCATGGTAACTGCACACAGATGACAGAAACACTGTGGGTCCTTCCAGAGACCATCTGAAGTTTTAGTCTGGAAGAAACACCTGCTGTCATTTTATTTGTTTCTTTGATCCATTTTTGATTTTCTGGTTTTTAAGCTCAGCTTTAAAAGCTGCAAACAAATCTGAGAGTTTGAATAAGTGCACGTGTCCTCGTGTCTGCACGCTCCATCTGCCTGTCACTGCTGGAGCACGTCACCACCACGTCATGCTCCGTCTTCACCCTTCAGCGTCTGCGGATCAGAAAAGTCAAACAGATTTCTAAGAGGAGGAAAGGCGTCTCCGAGGAAACGTCTCCACATGAAGAAGGTGACTTGGAGCCGGCGGCGGCGGCATCTTTGCTCATCGGCGGTGACTCTGAGCTCGGTCTTTCACGTCTCCGAGCAGAGCGCACAGGTCCTGGTGTCTGCGGAGCCTCATTAGGAGAATGATGTGACCCTGATCTGTGGGAGACAAATCCCTTGCAGGCCTCCTCCTCCTCCCCCGCCTCCTCACTGATGGGCGGCAGACTCTGAGCTCCTGATCATCAAGTTGATATTTAAATGTGTGTCGGAGCTTCTGCTGCCGTCCTGCTAACTGCGGAGGTTTCCTTCACTCAAACGTCCACCCGACCAGCTCCTCCCGTCACGGGTCAGCTTTTTGGTTATTCACTCATCTTTGGCCCTGTTCCATTTTTAACTTTTCACCTTCAAAGATCCAGAACAGAAACATGACCAACATGAGCAGAAACGTGTGCATTGTTAGGGGCGTGGCCTCTTTGTCCTTTGTATATTCACATCACAGTCGGGGTCTATGCTGGAAGTCTCCTCCTCCTGAAGGCGACTCTTGCAGCTTTTAGCCAACCTTGGTACAAATCTGACCGGCATCAGACCGGCAACCTGTCCAGGTGTGCCCCGCCTCTCACCCTATGGCAGCTGGCATAGGCTGAGGCTGACCTGGACAAGTGGAAAATGGATGATGGACCAAATCTAAAAAAATCCATGGCCAAAATGCTGACTCTGAGTAATTTAATGAGACGAGCGTAACAGTAATATCTCGCCTTCACGGCGTTACAAAACGAGGACTCGCGAGGACGGGGCAGCATGGAGGAAGAACAGCTACTGCTCTGCCACATCTGGCACACCGCAGGCTGTGGAGCTGAATAATTTAGTGTTGTGAAGAAGCGGAGTCGTGGCCCTGAATGCAGAAGAAGAAGAGCGACTCCCTGGCTGTTTACTTGCCCAGATCACGAGAAGTGCAACGAGCGAGTCACATATCAGAGCGTCTCCGGCGCCCGGAGCTTTGGCTCACCATAACGTGGAATAAAGAGAGAGAGGCTACAGACCGGACTGAGGCGATCGTGGCTACTCAGCCTAACTCTGACATGGCTCATGATTCAGATCTCAGATCTCGGCACCCAAACCTCCATCCATCCAGGTCTCAGTAACTACACCTGACCGAGCGCTTATTTAATCTCCACCTCAGCAGTATTTAGTGTTTGCTCTGTTCTTCTTAACGTTTCTCCTTCCTGATCCAGACTTTCGCAGGAGCAGACACTCCAGGTAAAACCACGGAGACCCATCATCACCAAAAACACCAGACACGTTCAAAGGCTGAGGCAGCACACAGACACCAACCCTGAAGCAGGAAGTCTCAAACATCGGAGCTGCGTGGGTGGAGCAGAGAGTCCACGCCGCTGCTCTCTCTCTTTGTTTCACAGTACCCTCTGCTTCATCGAGCTGCGGCTGGCTGACTCAGCCTAATAAATTTGTAAACCTCTCACAGCATCAGATAATCTCCTCTGCCTATCAGCGCTGACCGAGCCTCCAATTAGCCCGTGTTCAGGGCCAGATCTGGTGTAAACGCGCCCGCTAATCCTGCCGCCAGTCCCAGCTGAGTCAGACAGAAACCAGCTGGGAGGCGGGAATGGTCCACGCCGTTAGATGCAAATTCAACAAATCCCGTCCTCAGCAAAAAAAAGAGGGGGGGGTTACAGCACATCAGCTGTAGTTAATGAGGGCAGTGCTCTGTATGTACACCTGCCTGTAAACGACGTTGCTCTCTCTGATTCTGAATCAGCCATGAAAAACCTCCTGGCCGAACTCTGAGGGGTCACCTGTCATTTAAAGGTTTTTCAAAGGTCAAAGGTCAACACATGTCCTTTACACCAACTTCCAGCAGCTGGTCTGTTTAGTTCAGCAGCATCATTTACACTCACATGGAGCTGCAGTGTCTCTGTCCACTGTCCAATCATGCGGTAGCCCAGCCCGGTCACGTTGTTCCACTGATACTGGAACAGGTCGTAGCGCCCGGGAGCATCGCCGTTACGGTTGAACGTCACCGACGTACCGGCACTTCCTGCGGAGGAAAACAGAGACAAACAACCAATCAGCCCACAGAGCTTAAATTAGTTTGGTCAGTAATGAGCCGCCATGACCTCGGAGATGCTGGGAGACGATTACAGGACAGTAAATTACCAGTATACCCAGTATTACCAGTAGTACCAGTGTGTGATTCTGGGCTGGCCCACACAGAAGGTGTCGTGTGTTGATAATCAGGGCGTCCATCGCCGAAACGGCGTGGGGAGCCACACAGTCACAGTCACAGTTAAACAAACGCAGATGGAACAGATGGAGGAAAAACGCGTGAGTCCAACGAAAAAAAGAAAACCTGAGTAACTCGCGGCAGCCAATAAACCGCAAAGCTCCAAAACTCGGGTCCCTGTGGGAAACACGTGCTCCCAGAGCGGCTGCAGACTGTCAGCAGGTGCTGCATCAAAACCTTTGTGACCTTGTGATCGCTTCGGTGGCTACCAGATTGCTGTGGCTGCCTGTAGTTGCCATGGAAACACTCACTAACTGGAGGAAGCTGGAAGAGTGAGGTAACGCAGAACATTCACCTTCAAAATAAAAGCTGACATGTGTTGGTTGCAGCTATTAGGCACGACTTTTACTTTGAAGGCAAATGTTGCGTGTTTGTGTCTGAACACACGTCTGTGTCTTCTGTGAAGATGATGTCATTAAACATGCTCTAAAAGGCTCCACCTAGGCTAGGTGAAGCCCAGCAGACAGCTAGCAGCTAGCTAGCAGCTACAGCCGCCTGTGTCCTCATCCACCTGTCAGTCACAGAGGCCACGCCCCTAATAATGCAGACTTTAAATTATCTGCAGAGACCAAGCAAGTTGTCTATCAGGCTGTTATGGTTATTTTAACATGGGAGTCCATGGGGACTGACTCACTGCTGCCCCTGCTGGATGTCAGAGGAACTGCAGGTTGGTGCTTACTCTGTTTGGAGTGGCTGAGGCGACCGCAGTGTTCATGCTGAGGCGTAAAGAGTCCACTCACACCATCACTAACTGTTTTTTCAACTGCTGGATATTCAGCCATTCATTTCCATTAATGATGCCTAATATAAGCTGCAGCATTACTGATGTAGACCATAAGAGCACGAGTGCATGTTCACTCTGTGTGTGTTTGGTGGCATGAATGCATCCTGAGAAAGAACCTGCAGGGTGGCGAACATGTGTGATCAGCTCAGAAATACACGTCAAACTCTTTCATTTGTTTTTAGAGATTCAAAGCCTGAAATTCAGGACCATGGACAGCGCACACACACACAGACACACACACACACACACACACACAGCTGATCCTGTAAGTGAAAACGTTCGATCAGCAGCTTGTTATCAGTTCTCTGATCTGCACCGTCAGCTCAGTCTGAGGAAAACTGCAGATGATGTTTTTATGTTTCAGTTTTTGATCCTAATAAAAACTCTGTAAAAACATGTTTATAAGTTACTGAAGGATCAGAAAAACATGAAAAACAACATGAACACGCAGGAAGTTCGTCCACTTGTCTGCTGTAACTGAGCATGTGCGTGGCATTACGGACGCATCATAAAGTGACATCTCTGCTCTCACACGCTGATGTGATGACCCTCTGATTTAACAGCAGCCCTGATGACATCATCAGTGCAGCACATGTACATTTAGGTCGCACCTGACGTTGGATCTGTTTCTGATCATTCACTCCAGGAAACTGAACAAAGTGCATTCTGGGTAAACGTTGGCGATCGTGGCTCAAGAGTTGGGAGTTCGCCTTGTAATCGGAAGGTTGCCGGTTCGAGCCCCGGCTTGGACAGTCTCGGTCGTTGTGTCCTTGGGCAAGACACTTCACCCGTTGCCTACTGGTGGTGGTCAGAGGGCCCGGTGGCGCCAGTGTCCGGCAGCCTCGCCTCTGTCAGTGCGCCCCAGGGTGGCTGTGGCTACAATGTAGCTGCCATCACCAGCGTGTGAATGTGTGCGTGAATGGGTGGATGACTGGTTGTGTAAAGCGCTCTGGGGTCCTTAGGGACTAGAAAAGCACTATACAAATACAGGCCATTTACCATTTACGTTCATGCCTGCATGGACAGTGACGAGAATCATCCAGAATGTCTTTTCCATCTGCAGCAACAGATCCAAACGTGTCTGTACGCTCTTTGAACTCTGACCTTTGGAAGCTAATACTGAGTACACATGTGTGTCCTGTTTTTTGGATGAGCAGTCCGGGTTGAGCCTGTGTGTTTATGACCTCTGACTGCTCGCGCCCGCCCACGTGCACGGTCAGCATTAATGCGTGTTCAGGTTCAAGTCGCTGTGAGACGTGATTTTACGATAAGGATAAAAACAGAAGTTTACGAGCCGTTTATTACCAGCAGCGTTTCTGGCCTCGAGCTCAGGGTGCGAGCAGCTTTATGGGCCGCAGAAGGACGCGGCCATCGGTCCACTCACCGTTGAAGCTGACGCTGCGGATGTACTTGAGCAGTTTCTTGCCCCCGGCGATCTCCATCTCGGGGCAGATGCCGGAGTTCTCGGGACACATGTCACGCTGCATGTTGTGGAGAGCGTGGGCCATGGCGTACACGGCGTCGATCACAAACTGCACCTTCCCCTCCTGCTCGTACTTGGAGTCAATGCCGATGCGCTCCTGACCTGAAGGAGACAGAGGTCACACAGAGGTCACACAGGAAGCTACTGATGCTCACTGGGTTTTTTGCTGAAGGTGACCGGTTACAGAACATATTGATGAGCAGTTGAACACACACACAAACACACACACACACAAACACACACTGTGACCTTCACCTGCAGCTCTTTCACAGAGTGAGCAGAGGTGAGTTTAGCAAAGACAAACTCGGACGTGTGTGTGTGATGGCACTGAAAGGCAAACATACATCCACTGTGGGTTAACTGCAGGACTGTGTGAGGATGGTGGGTGAGGCGCTGCGCTGTGAGCACGGCTGAGTCAGTATTAATAATCTTTATCGATCACGCTCTTTCATAACGTCTCCAACAGGCAGCACTGTGACTGCAGTCTCTCCCTCTGCTGTGATGAAAGGCAGGAAGCTTTAAAGTAACAGCAGCTCAGAATTTAATCAGCCAGCGAAGGAAAAACTCCCTCAAATACAAGCTCCGCCTCCTTCAATGAGCTCCACTTCCTCCAACACAGCAAACAAAGCCGCTCTTAAGTGCTGTAAGTGAAACTCCAGCTGTACCCGCTGGCTCTACGGGGGCAGCGGAGAAGGCGGAGCCTCAGCGTACACAGTGATGTCACTCAGCCATTAACCAACGCTGCATCTTTAACTCCTCCCTCCTAAAACACGTACGCTCTCCTCGGCACACAGGTCTGAATCCTCTGAGGTGATTGATCTGGACCTTCAGCTGATCATCATCAGAAACAGTCAGTGAAGGACAGCTGGAGGAAAGGAAGGGATCCGATGGAGCGATGCATCCACGTCATGGTCAGTATGCACGAGCAGGTCCGACAGTGAGCGTCTGCAGCCGTCTGTGAGGCACGGAGGAGGCTCTGTCATGGTTTCAGTGCTGTTGGAGATCTTTGATAAACTGATGAATTATAAACTCTGAACACAGATGCCATCCTGCTGGTAACCTGATGTCATTTCAATAGTTATCTGTTATTCACACAGGCCACGCCCACTCAGCAGGTCTGCCTCACACACAGCGTGTCTGTCTTTATCATTAAATCCTACATCATACTGTAAAGTGTGAGTACAGCGTATACACTGATGACTCTCCTGACTCTGAGGGCGCTGGTTGGTTGGCACTGACACGTCTGCCTCTTCTTCATTTGGCTCCGGGGTTAAAGGACGCTTGTCTTTGTCTTTGAGGCCTCTCCGTCCTGAGCTCGTCTGTTTGAGGAGCTCAAATCTTTGGTCTCAGTCCAGAGTGACTTGGAGCGCTCGGCTCTGTCAGCTGACTAGCGAGGAACTCGAGGGCAGTGGTGCTTGTATTTCTGTCTTTGTCCTGTTAAGGAAGAGGTGGTGAGGCCCAGGACGGCCGGAAAGCAGATGTACGGCAGCGAATAGCACGGCTTCCAGCTAATGTGGTCACAGGCAGAGACTGACAGCGTCGTCCTATCTCTGCTCTTACACCCTCCTGAGGCCCCGCCTCTCCAACCCTCCATATTTTTTTGCCAGAGGCAAAGGGACCCGAGCTCAATGTTATCTCATAAACAGGAGTCCCTCTCGCCTCTCTGTACCACCTCACACCCCGGAGCTGCTGGCACAATCTTATCTGCACGGCAGCCTTCAGAGGCACCGCCGGCACAATGTTATCCTGCAGCTGTCCTCACCGCGGGCCGTTAGCCTTTAACCACCTGTTAGTGCCGCAGGAGTCCCTGAATACATCACAACACGGAGGCCGTTAAAGAGAGAGCGCCATTCAGCCATCAGCCATCCAAAACACACAACAGGCTCCACATTTCACCCCAAAAACCATTCAAAGAAGAAAATCAGAGCCAGAGAGGAGCCTACAGTACCCATGATGCACCTGCACCCTGAACAGATGCCTGACAAAACCAAACATCTGTAACAGGGGAAAGTCCAGTGTCTGTGCTTAGTTCAATGTCTGTAGTAAAAGTGGGAAAATTCAGTTTGCGGTTAGTTTAATGTTGGTAACAGGAGTCGGAAAGTCCAGTCAGTGGTGTGTTCACTGTGTCTAGTAAAAGTGGGAAAGTCCAGTGGGAAAGTTACTTCACTGTCTGTAACAGCCGTGGGAAAGTCCAGTGTCCGTGTTTAGTTCATGTCTGTATTAACCCTTTAAAGCCGGTCGGAGCGGGCACGCTCTGTTTTGCGTAACTATTTTTAAATCCCGGTAGCACTGCAACTACGTAAGCTAGCGCAATAAATTTTTTTGCATATGAAACCGGAGGAGTTGTACTTACAACTTATGCCATCAGTTTGTCCTAGCTCACAGTTTCCTTCCACAGCTTTGCAAAAACTGCATAAAAAGCGCTTGCAGCAACAAAAACACAATATTCCAGAAACACGCTTTGCCGATCCGATCAGCTGTTCGTAACACTTCCTACGTCCATCAGCGCGAACTATCGCATGTCCGCCGTGACCTGCCCGAAACCGGAAGTGACGTCATTTTGCGGAAATGTAGTTTTTTACCATCAGGGTAGATGAGCCTATACTTGTGTTTTTAAAAGTTATGTTTTACTTTATGACTTTGTGTGTCGTTTCTGGGATGCTTTGGACTCAAATTGCACTGCTGGAAATAGTTTATTTTGATGCATATGCTGTTTTTTTTTGCAAATTTGCATTATAATATTTATTTTCGGTTTTCCTGCAGTATATAAAAATTGGTGTATTTCAAAAATAGAACTATGAAGACACTTAAAATAAATTTCCTGTGGTTGGAAACTATTTTGTGCAACTTTTTTGTATTTACAGTTTTGAGGGATAAGCCTCTTAAATTTCTCTAACTAGAAATATATGTTAAAAAAAAAACAAAAACGATTTTCAATTTTTTTGTAGTTTATTGCACTTTTTTGCAATTTATGTAATTACTATGCACTTAATGCATACATATTATTAAAATTTGGGCTATAATGGTTGTATTGATGTATAGCAACTTAAAATGCTCCCAAAAATGGCTCCACAGCATGTAAAATGTAAAGATAAGCTCTGGTGGACTTGGTTCTATGGTAGGTCTTAAAGGGTTTAAGAGCGGGAGAGTCCACTGTCTGTGGTTAGTTCACTGTCTGTAATGAAAGTGGGAAAGTTCATAGTCTGTGTCGTTTCTCACTGCCTGAACTAAAAGCAGCACAGCCGAGTTCTGATCTAAAGTCGGACTGTAGTCATTTCTAAAAGAGAAGAATCCTCCTCATCCAAAGGAGCTCTGTGACCTCAGGATGAAATAATTTGAAGCAGATGTCACATTCATTTTCACGCTCTGTAATTCGCCTCCTCTGCAGTTTGAGTAAGTGGGTTAATAACACAAATAATTGCCCTAGTTGTGGTAGTAACACCATGTTTGGAGGCACTGAAAAAAAAAAACTGGTTCCCTGGAGGAAGCGTCCTGCTGTGCATCATCTTGGTTTTAAGTAGACATCAGTGAAAGAAGAAAACAGCCAAATGTGTCATCAAACGAACTGTTTTAAAGGAGAGATTTCACAGTTACCGAGCGCTTCTGCAGCTCGGCTCAGCTGCCCTTTGCTTCTGTATCTCACTGCAATATTTATAACATAATAAAGCAACACACAGTTTAAAATTATGGGTGAAAATATCCTGTTTTTAAATAAATAAATAAATGAGGAAAAACCTTTCCAAGATTAAATTTCCTTTTGAAAAAAAAAGCCTCAATAATTCTTATATTTCTGCAATGCTGGAAAGTCATAAGAAAAAAAAAATGATTCAGTTTTTGGTAAAAAGTTCATTTTTATGAAAGAGGAAAAAATAGAGGACTCAGTTTTTTTTACACATTAACTTCAGACTTTAATGTTTTTCTCTCTGTCTTTTTTAATATTTTATTTTTCCTGTTTCAGGCGCTGATAAATGTGCTGTAATAAAGTTTTGATTTATTTAATGTGGAACATAAAACGACTGTATGCAAGTTAAAAAGAGAAAAGAGTCAATATGATTAATTAGCAATGCGAATTATTAAAACTTCATTTTGTAATACTGAAAAAATTATGGACAATAAAAAATGAAAAAAAGATAAACAAATTTTAAATGAGAGTAAAGAAACAATGAGATAAATAAAAGTTTAAGTGTAATGTTTAATATTACAACATGAAGGTAAAAAGTCAAAATGATCAGAAGTTCGACTCAGACCAAAATTATTGGTGCTCTGAGATCAAATAATTAAAGCTGATGAGGAAATGATGGAAAACTTCATTTACAACAGATTCAGGTCTCCATGGATCTGATGGGTGCAGACTATAACCTGGAGCACAGCCATGTTTGTCCTGGATTCCTGGAATCCCGATCTGTAAATTTGACGATGAACAAATTAAACGGCACAAAGTATCCTCTCATGGACGAGCATGACTCATTTCCTCTCCACCAACATCGAGGCCATAAGCGCCATCAGCGTGACTAACGTCTGACTGTAAAATGAGGAAACCTGCTGCTGCGTGTGGCAGCAGGACAACCGGCATGAGCGCTAATCAGCTCCTGTGTGATGCTCTCGCACAGTCTGTGGATGCTGATGGATGGATATCCAAGCATCAGCTGATAACTTATTGCCCCGCCCTCTCGTCCAAATATGTACATAGGGTCAATTCACCACGGCATCGACCGAACACGCTCACATCGACGCTTCAAAACTCTCGGTTAATTCTAAACGGTCTGAGCTGCTGCCTGACAGAAGCCCCGCCCACATGCTCTCAATACCTGGTGTTTGGAGGAGCAGCCAATCAGTAAAGGGGGTGGAGCTAAAACGGCTCGTTTCAGACCGAGGAAGAAGTGAGGAGCTGCATCGGGGGTCAGTGTCACATAAAGAAGGATTATTTCCAGCTGTGAATCATGCAAAGCTGCTCTGGAGGAGAACATGAATCTGATTGAAACAGGCTGCTGACAACAAGACGAGGAGTCAGCGCAACCAATCAAACGCATGCATTCAGTTTAAATACAAACACTGAGGGCAGACACACACACAGACTCACACACACACACACCAGTGGCGTGTCTAGAAAATTTTTGTTGGGGGGGCCAGGTAGGGGCACAGATTTGGAGAAGCTTGGCAGATGTAATTGGCAGATAATGTTAAAAAAGAAAATCTACCAACCGTTAACCATCATTCAATAACCCTGTAAACCTAATAACTGAATTTGCTTTTGACTCTTATTAGAATGAGGTTTTAACCACTACGGTGCAAAGTTTTTAGATACTGCGTTGATGAAGTACAAGAGATACAATCAGTGCTTTGTCAGTGTTTACTCAGCATTCAAGGACAGCAATATTTGCATAGTATTTTTACTGACATATAGGGCACATATGTTTTGGGCAAAAACATTTTTGAATATTAAAATACAAACATTTTTACATACAATTGCCAAATTAGCCAATGCAAAACTTTATCTGCCTATTAATTAAAAAAAGAAGATAATCTCACAAACTGGTGTTTGATTTTGAAACAGGAAAAAAGTGGGGAAACAAATGAAAAGACTAACATTTGAATAAAACCTGAAAGCAAGTAAATACTTTCTATGCTGCCTTATGGTAAACTTTGGTAATATTGAAGAACAACACTGGCTGATGATGAAATACAGTGTAATGGAGACCAGAGGTTCCATTACCTTGTTTGCATTGTTAGTATTTAATCGATGGATTGGGAATTTAAATTAGTATAATAAAGAAAAACTCATTAGTTCTTATGAATTCTTTTATTAGGTTTTGACATACAATTAAGTTGACAGCTTGTAACGGTGAAGAGACAGTGGGACTGGCCATCCTACCTGTGTCAAAGAAGAGCCAAAGTTAGAGCTGCTTGCAGTTAATCATTTGTCAATAACCTAAAGGTGTGTGAAATGAGAACTTATAAAGGTACTCACCTGTCCTGGTCGCTTCGTGCAGGATGTGGAGCAAAAGATTGGAAGTGGCTCAATCACCTGTTTAAGAGCTCTTGGAGCAAACCAGTGTGCCAGGTTAGGGAGTATGGTTAAAGTGGGTTTTAATTTATATAGTAATGGGAGTAGCTTATATAATTGGTTTGTTTATAGTAAGTGTTGGAAATATGTATATGTTTGTGATGTGCTTAAATGTTATTGTATGTTTGTGTGTGTGGAGGGTTATGTTTTCATTTTGATTAGTTTAACCCCCACACTTGGGCTATTCCCGAATGCTCACCTGAAAAGGTAGAGTATAAAAGGAAGCCATTTTGTTTAGTTGAGGTGAGTGTTTGTGGTGTTGTCATGCTCCTTCTTTAATAAAGTGGATGTATTTTACTCCAGTCTCGCATCATATTATTGGATAGAACCTATGACCGCCGGCCAAACTGACATACAGTCAGCTGGCATGGTGACACTGCCAGTATTAACCTGCAGGGCTGGACTGGTACAAAAAATTGGGCATTTTGACCAGAGATCGGCCCACCAGGTATTAAAGCCATAAAGCCTTTGAATGAAAACAAACGCTGTTGTGACAGTGATGTACTCTGTCTTGTTGGTATATGTATGATTTCTATCAATTTTACGTCAGATAAAAACTTTATTCGCAAGATTCAGATAATTATTTAATAAAAGCTAGATATTTTAAATGAGAATAAGTAAGAAAAGTATTTCCTTGTGCCCCCCTTTCCCTGTTAATGCCCTACCTGGCCCCCTGGCATCACTTTGCTAGACCCGCCCCTGCACAGTTACCAGCTGTCAGCTACATAAACAAAGGATCCTGGTGTTATTTGTCTCTCAGAAACAGTTCATAACTTCCCTTCAACTCATTCATGTCACCTAAAAGGTAAACCTGTTTCTCCATCACCTGTTCAGCTCTGATGATCCAGTAAGGACATCTCCTGGTTTCATCTGCATGTTTCCCTCTCACCACATATCCAAACCGACATCATGACCAGCAGCTTTACAGCTGTGGCTCCAGCAAACATCAGCTGATACTAGCAATTAATATAAAATAAATTCTAACAACAGCTGATCAAGCTTAAACGTGCTGCTGTTGTTTAACGCGACATCCGCTGGTTTCCTCTTTCTGGCGCAAAGTGGGCGATAAACAAACAAGAGAGAAAAGCTGATCAGCTGATCATTGATCAGTTTCATGATTGAAGTAGCAACGGGAGAGGGAGGGGGAGAAGAAGAGGCAGCTGACAGCATAAAGACAGTAACTCCAGCTTTGTGTCTTTTTCATTCTAGCTGAAGTACGGGACAAACTGCGTCTCTTCTCAGCTCAATACGAAACCTGTAATATTTTCTCTGAATGAGGGACCATTCCATTTTTAAGGAGCCGTTGGCAACTCTACTAACTAACCTTATGAATAAAATAAAGTTCACCATCAGTAACATCACAGCACCCACCCAGCTGTATAGAAACTCCATCATGCTAGCTAGTACGCAGTACGAGTTATTGTAACTGACTGTAAAAAGTCAGCACAACGAAAATAAACTCCACCTAAACTTGGTTTATATCTGACCCAGATAGACTGCAGGTCATAACTTCTTACCTGAAGTTCAGTTCACCTGACACTCGGACTGGCGGCCGCCTCTGGTCTCTCCTCCTCCTGCCTACCCTTCCCTCATCCACCTGCTAGCCGCCGTGGAAGCTCCGCCATGCTCGATGGCCAGTCCAGCTATGTTAAACTGTTAATCTTTCGCCGAAAAACTGTTTTCTGTGGTGCTGTCTGTCGTGCTTGGCTCTCCTACCTTTGCTAACATGATGCTCATAGCGCAGAAGCCGATGCTGCATTCACTTACACTCGGATATCTGAGCTTCAGTGTGAAAACATAATCGTACATTTGATATTTCATTGGATTTTATTGTTTTGGCTTCGGGGTGGCACCTGGGGTGGCCAGTCTGGTTGGGGGGGGTGGCCTGTGCCCCCCCAGGCCACCCCGCTGGACACGCCACACACACACACACACACACACACACACACACCAGCAGCTCGTCCTCTCCTCTGATGTGGCCACATACAGGAAGTGACACCCCGTGTTGGTGTAGTGTTCCTGTCTGAGTCATGTGACGGGAGCGGACGGTCTCGGCTGGGGGGCGGTCCCTGTCTGTAAGCGGAGGCAGGGGCGGATCTAGAAGGGTGGCATGGCACTTGCCACCCCAAGTGCCTTCCCAGTTTTGCATATGACAGTGTTGTTTATTAAAATAAGATAGCATTAACAGTTTGAGCGTAGTTACAGTCAACAGTGAATATAAATGCTAAAACTGAATATATTGCATAGTGTTTCCCCCTCCACCATTAACAAATGGTTCAGCCCATAGCAGGACCGGCTTTTTTCTTGTTTTCAGCAAGCGATGCTCATGATTGTGCCAGAGCACATTTTGAACAACACCATGGGAATTACGGATTTTACACTGGTGGTTGGATGTTACACTCTGGAAATGGAAGGAAGGTGAGTGTTATTAACCCTCTGTGGTCCACGGACACGCTGCACCTCCAAATCACATGACTGATGTAAGCTGACACAGCAACAAGCTGCAGCCACGCTGAGTCTCTGTTTCAGCCCACATCGAAAGTTCTGACTTCAAAGTTTTTACATTTTAATTACAGGCCAGTAAATCCAGGGTTATGATAATATATATAAGTCATGCTTTTTTTCTAAATACTGTCGTCACGTTTTTGTGTGTGTGTATGTGTGTGTGTGGGTGTGTGTGTTTTAAGCGTTTTCTAAGGAAAGCGCGAAAACAGTAAAGAAAGGAAAGAAAGCCACCTCTTTCCTATCGGTGGAAAAATGCACCATGTCGACCAATTTAAAAAAAAGTCAACATGTGGGATTTGGTTGTTTAGGAAGAGGGGAGAGTTTTGGGAGTGACGGTAACGGCAGCGAGACAGAGCGAGCGAGTGAGAGCGAGAGAGTTTTTAGATGTGGGAGATTTGTGACGTTTAGTGTGGAGTGTATAGTTAGTGTGTTGTGTTGTCTTGTGTAGTTCGTTTGTGTAGTCGTTGTTTTGTTTTGTGTGTCAGTGAGGGCACTAATGAATGTCACTAAGGCACATTTGTAAACACTGTCACTACATAGAAAACCAGCGGAGTGATACACCTCCTGTTGTCAGGCCTGCAGGTTTATCCCTGTGCAGGGGTCCGTTCTTCGTACCTCGCTTACTACATCCAAGATCAAATCATCGCGCTAACTTTGAGCTCGCTAATCCGGTTCTCCGAACACACCTGTTGTTGACGATTAGTATAGCTGGATGAAGTAATGTGAGATCACTGGGTGGCTTAAAAGGGGCTACGCATCGATAGTAGAAACATTGATCGGCAACCCTGTGATTGGTCGGCGAAGACGTTGAAGGAGCGCGCTCAGTATTTTTCGGCAGCAGAGCAAGAACTCTTGATCGAGGGATATCAGGAGTTTCAGAGTTTAATTAAAACGCAAGGGAACACTGCAAAGGCTGCAAAAGCAAGGAGAGAGGGCTGGCAGAAAGTTGCTGACAAATTAAACTCGTAAGTAATTTATTATATTATATTACATTATATCCTCTTTCACATTAGAGCCACAACAGGACCCACTAGAACATGGGGACAAGTAAAAGTGAAATATAAGAATATTCTACAGAATGGTAATATTTATCACTTATATTGCTTTTAGTCTCTTGAAAAGAGACCCTGAAATAATCTGTTTGTTTGTTTATAACAGCAACCAAGAAAAGGGCAGAGCAAATAAAGACAGGTGGTGGTCCTGCACCCCTCGTCACACCCGGCAGAGGAGCTGGCCCTAGGGTTGAATGCCACCAGACCCATTGTTGAGGGCATCCCTGGGGCAGCTCTTCCTTAGACCAGCAGCCGGGTGCAGTAGCAGCACCTTCATAACTGGTGCTATTTGTACAATGTAAAATATTTGGTTGTTGCCTTAATTAAAATGCTTTTTGTACTGTGACATTTATTGACATTGTGGGTTTTTTTGTGTAGTTTTACATAACACTCCATCACTTCTACCTGTTCCCATGCAAGGGGTGACTGAAGCATGCACAGTAAGTTGAGATATATATATATATATATATCCCGTCTATCCCACAATATCCGCTGAATTCTGTAAACTCTCCTTATCAATCTTGCACCTTCCTTGCTCGTGTACAAACGGACAGGACATGGCTGCGACAGACTTCCCAAATCCACCTTCGCTTTTATAGCCGTGGTCTCTCATCTTGATTGCACGTAGTAATTTACTATTACTACCCTAAAATATGAATTACATCTGACATAATCTACTACATGACATGATTACTAGTACATTTCCCTTTTTTCGGAAATGACCTGTATGTATCTGTATGAAATCAATAAAAGAATCAAATCCTGCATTATCTTTAGTTACATTGATAATATTTATTTATGGAAAAACAGTGGAGAAATGTCGCTGTTCCTTTCGTATAACTGCAGCGGACATACCTGAGTAGCCGCGATCTAATCCTGTTTACATAAAGTAAACCTGCTCCCGAGCAGGTTTACGCTTACGGATCTGTTGCTATGACAGCAAGTCCCAGATGAGCTTCGGAGAACCGAACGATCCAAGATCACGCGAAATCGTCAACAATCAAATCCGGCTAACTTACTTAGCGAGGTACGAAGAACGGACCCCTGCTCTCCTCTGTCTTTTGGTGGACAAACTTTTTTTTACTGGCACACATCATTTGTGGGGCATCTTATTTTGAAACCTGATTGTTCTCTGACTTTAGTTTTAGTAATATTTTTAAATGGTTGTACAAAATGAAAGAAATGCAGGTGTATTGGCTGCATTTATAGATAAATAGTTGTATATGTTTACAAAATGCACAATTTATATTTGCATTTCAAGTTGTAAAAATTTACTCAACATGTCTGTGGGGTTTTTTTTAGAGTAAAAAGTTCTTTGTGTGATTTCAGATCAGTAACACTAATGCAGTATGTCAGTGGAAAAAACAACTAAATTCAGTTGAGCTGAAAAGATACCAAACAAGGCAAGGGGGAAAAAATAAGATGAAACAATTTGAGGGTGAAATACAAACGTAAACTCAAAAGGAGTCAAAAATGGCCGCTTGTATTTCAGACCTCAGAGGGTTAATCCAACAAATCATGAAAAATTAGGTTTAAATTTTTGTTCATAACAGTGCAGATTTCTGACATTTTGTATAATTTAAGCTGTAACAATGTGATTGTTTTCTAACAAAAAACAGTGAAACTTAAGTTAGACGTGTTTGTAAATGAACCGCCCCATGCTGTGTAGCTTTCTGGATTTTATACTTATTGGGCTACATATTTATTTATTATACAGGCTGTACAGTACATAAGATCAAAACTCACATGTTTTATGTAGCTAAAGTGTTTAATTATGTGGGCTACAGACAATAATTAAGTTATAGACTATATTTATATGAAAAACGTGCATACTTACTGCATTTGAATCATTTTAACCATATGTAACCACCTGCATATGTGTTTGAAAAAAAAGGCTTTGATTTTGCCACCCCATTTGATTTCTTTGCCACTCTGAGAAAATTTCTCTAGATCCGCCCCTGAGCGGAGGGTCGGTTCTGGAGCTGATCTGAGCGTGTGTGTGAGTCAGCGTGGCGGCGAGCAGCAGATTAAGTGAACATTCGTTTGTGTGAGTGCTTGTGTTTTTCTTTAAATATCAGCCGAGCGGAGCAGGAAATGAAAGGTAACAGGAAGGCAACGAGGCGGAGAGGGAAAGAAAAGTAAGTCAGACAAGATAATGTGTTCTCCCGAGGCTGCGATCAATACGCCTAATAGAACGGGTTCATTAGCGTTCAGGGCCTGTTCGCACCATCATACCGGGTCACTGTCGGCGAGGCGTTATCGATCGTGGTCCAGAGCGGCTCCTGAGGTGCTGGTTAGCATTGCAGACGCAGTGAAGCTTCCCCAGGGAAAAGCTACGAGTCGATGAGCGGCGACAGAGTTCATCAGATTAAGGAGTCCAATCACGGCACAGCCTCGTAGCGAGACACGCCCACGCTGTTCCCGAGACATGCAGAGTTGATACCAGTGGGTCTCTTCACTCCGCTCGTCTTACTCCTGCTTTCATTTACCGCATCGTCCCGCCTCTCCCTCCAAGTGAGGAAACACCTGATCTCTGCACACCTTTACCTTCATGTACGCCACCGGACGTCTCCACAGACCGCCACGCCGATCACTGACGCCGCCACCTCACCCAGACTACAGTGATGTGCTGTGTGTGGACAGGTATGAGAGGCTGTGCTGTTTTACTGCTGCGGACTCGGGTCTCTGCTCCGGTTCCCTCTGACGTCTGTGTTTACACGTGTAAACGGACCGGCGCTCTCAGAGTCGCGCAGGACGAAGGAAAGCGCTTTTAAACCTGCCGTTTCCTGAATGATCTGCAGGAGGAGCTGAAAGTGTCAGAGCTGGTTATGACGGAGCGGCGTGGGTCAGCGTGGCTGCTGTAATCGTGACAGCTCAATGTGTTTGTTGTGTTTTCATTTCTGTGTCAAACACAGATTCGGCGAGACGTTTACCTGGATAAGTTCATCACATCTCTTTTTTAATTTTGGCTTTAAGACCCAAACAAATAACTGACGAAAAGTTTGTGAGCGCTCACAGAATTTCTATATTTCTGTGTAAATATGATCTTAAATATCATCACAGACTAAAAGAAGCCGATTAAATAAATCAAACATGAGTGTCACAAACACACTGCTCAATAAAACACAATCAGTGAAACAACAGCAGGAGGCTTACAGGGCGACAGGTCTGACCACAGAGCCTCGAGTACACCGGGCTGTTAAAGAACCACACTCAGCAGCATTCCGGTGCCCCATACGCCGTGGGAACGCCGTGGGAACGCCGTGGGAAGGCCGGCTTTAACCTTCCAAAACAAGCATGAAACATGACCTAATCTTCCAGAGATTGCCAGCTACAAAATAACCACCTACTGACCAATCAGATGTGTGGAAAATAACACACTGATTCTCCAGCTTTACCTCGACTGTCTCACCATCAACCAGCGCTCTGCTTCAGTTCTTCCACCCAAAGCTGGGACACAAAACGAGGAGTAACTCTCAGATCTGCGGCTGCTTCATTAGTCGTGCTTTCTGTTCTAAAATCGAACACTTGTGGGATGAACCACGTGGGAGCTTTGTAAAATGAGCGGACGAGTCTCCGAACCCTCCCGAGACATTTTCACAATAATCGTACACGGCGTTAGAAATAAGTCAGCGGGTAGCTAAACCCAGTGTCTGTGACCGCCCGGTGACGGATGAGGGTCCCGACCTGCTGTCGCACAGAAACGCGCGTGAAGCACAGAAGAAGTGAAAATGGAGCCTCCAACAAACAAACGGAGCTTGTGTTGCAGAGTAATTGAGACTCGCTGCTCTCCACCTGTCACGGCTCCATCCCGGGTGGGCGTGGCTTCATTTATTCTGCATCCACACACACCTGCAGTAAACAAACGGCGCCAGCACTCACCTGTGCACTTCCTGCTGCTCTCGTCCTTCTTGGAGGAGCTCATCAGTTTGCAGTTGAAGTTCTCCTCCCAGTACTCAGCAAACCACACGTTCCTCCTGTTGTTCTCCAGAGTCCGCGAAGTGAAGTAGGCATCGAACCCTGAAAGACATCCGGCAGCAGGTCGGAAAACAAAACAGAGAGGTTGATTCATTAGGCGGCGACAGCCTGGAGCACTCGAGCACGAAGAGTCAGAGCAAACAGGACGTGTTTCCTAATGTATGTGAGTGTTTATCTGCTCATCTGTGCTGCATTTTAATCAGGCCTTTATGTAATCCATCTAAAGTGCTGTCAGAGGGGAGTTCTTCAGGAAACACTTCATTCTGCTGGCGTCGAGGAAAACAACCAGAATAACTCGACAGCTCAGGATGGAGCTAATGTAGACAAAGCAAGTTCCCGTTAAAGATTCCTTACAGAACTTCCTGCCAGTTTAAAGAGCTCACAACGTTGTGTAACACTGCCCGAACATACGCCAAGACCGCAGCAACAACAAAACCCTCACATATGGTAATAACATTCCTGGCAGGAAAGGGAATTCCACCGGGATGAATAGAAACGGAGCTGCGGATCACCAGAAATAGCTCCAACCATGTAACCTTTGCACGAATCACAAAGGCCCCGAGAACCGCGGAGGGTGGTGTGTAGGTTTCTAATCGCATAAGCAAATTAAGAGATTATCACTGAAAAACAAGAACCGGGTCAAAAACAGAATTTTATTCATACGCCGACAAAATAATCCGAATAACAACGCCACCTGACATCACAACAGGCGCTGTGACAGGAAGCTGGCAGCACATTTATCATCCGTGCGTGTGATCAGGTCGTTTTTCTGCTGCTGGAATTCTTTCAATAAGAGCGCGCACAGACACGCGGCTGAAGCTGCAACACAACGTGGGCGGGTGCAGCGTGCACTCCAGCGGTCCTGGAGGCTGAGAGGGCATGGCATCGACCACGTGCACCGAAGACGGCGACCTATCGCTAACCATCGCTAACTGCGAGCAAAGTGGGGAGAAACGGGATAACACATATACAGGCACCTTCAAAGTAAAAGCTGTTCATCAATGCTTCAACAATACATTTCAAATGGTGCAACTTTTACTTTGAAGGCAAAGCTTTTTTTAGCCCTCACCCGTGTTTTTAGTTTCCCGACTGAGCGAACAGCTGCTGCGTGTTTGCAGACGAGCTGGTGTTTCCTGTGCAGCCAGTGAGGGGCTGCTGATTCACGCTACAGCATCAGACCGCGACCCTGAGGCCCGAGGCAACCTGACGCATGCATGCTAACCCTAAGATATGCAGCAGCAGTGGAGTCAGATTTCATTCATCTCTCTGCTGATGGCGTTGTCTCCACCGCTCCATCGCTCACAGCCCGACAATCATCGGTACAGGAAACGGAGTCATAAGGAGACAAGTCCTTTATCTAAAGAAGCGCACTTAATCATCTCCTGCTCCCCGTAAGAGCCGCCTTCACTCCGTGCTCGCAGTCCGTCACCCATACTGCTCAGACGTCCTTGGCAGATGATGCCACAGACGCATTCATTGCAATAATTGGGATTAGGGTCGTGACCTCTGCAGGTCTGTGAGGCGGGCTGTGAGTCAGCAGAGCGGGGGTGTGTGGGGGTGATGGAGGTTAGAGGCAGACGTAGAAGGATGTGAGACGTCAGAGTGAAAGTTGAAAAGACTCCAGGACAGACAGGAGTGATTGATAATTCAGCTGAGGTTAGATCCTGCTGGAGGTAAGACAAAGGGGGGGCTAGCAAAAAAAGTTTGGGAACCACTGCTCTCCACTGCTGCGTCACTCTAACCCCCGACTGCCCCATACTGTAGCAGTATGTTCATGGTTTCACACACATCATGTGACTCTTTTGGCAGATAACGAAGGTAAACGCACCTGAGCCAGGAGCTCGGAGCTCGGCTCTCTGGGATCTGTTGTACGTTTTGGGTTCATATTTTTGGCCACTAGGGGTCGCCGAACATGAGCGTGCCTGCACAGAGCGTCCAGCAAAGTGACTTTTTCTCCCGTGGGCCTGGATGTGGACGCGCTCTCTGCGGCGTCCAGCATCAGTCAGTGAAATCACTTGAAGTCTCGGTGCTGCGTCTGCGCACTGTGACGGATGGAGGAAGCTTTGAGCCTGGAAGCTCAAAGTAGGACAGCCGTGATGGCGACTCTCAGGGTATTTGACTGACAGGCGCTCGGAGTCTCTGCGAGCTGCAGAGGGACAGCTGTGCCGCTGCCGTCTATTTCAAGAAGTCTGCTTCTCCATTGTTGAAACGATGAATAATGAATGTAAACAGAAAGGATTCAGAAGTTCGTGCTTCAAATAAGAAACCGAGAAGCAAAACAGGAAATGAGGAGATGCTGGAGGCCTGATTTACTGTAACGGTGAGAGGAGAGACTCCTCCTGCAGCACCTCCTCACAGCTGGAGAGAAAAGTGAATTAGAGATATCCGTGCAGCCGCTCGTTGGAGAGGAGCGTTAGAGCAGCGTCAGAAAAATGTGGAGATTCAACAATAATCGTATCTGGATGGATCCTCGATGTTCCAGCTTCATTTATACGAATCCCTGACGGGACGTAGTCGACTTTATGGGGCAGAAAATGGCGGCTCAGAGTTTGTGTTGGGGTGTCTCACACACACACACACACACACACACACACACACACACACACACACACACACACACACAGTGTTTTATTAAAGTGCCACACAGCTCAGGTTTCTGTTCACACATCGACTGTTTCGACACGTCCACCCAGCTTCCTGTGAGACAGGAAGAAGCTGTTCACATGACCACATCTGAACGTGACCGTGTTTAAACCTGACTCATTTTAAAATGTGAAATGAACCTTAAAAAACAGATAAAAGTTCTGCTGATTTCAGTTTTCCGCCGGCTCTGGTGTTGGGGTGGTGGTGGTGGTGGTGTTGGGGTGGTGGTGGCTTTAACAGAAGCTGCCTGAGAATCCGTCTGATTTTCGGTCTGCTTCAGTCCGTCAGTCTGACAGCAGCACCGCGGTGTAGGACACACGGGGAGACGCTTCAGCTCTCTGGAGTTTGTTGTTGTTCAGATTTTCTGGGTCACAGATCTCACTGACAGCTCGATGCACGCCGTGTCCGACCACGTGACGCGTCACCCCCCTGATTTACAGCCGCCAGCGTGTCAGCCGCTGCTAGACGAGACTCTGGGGTCAGACGGCGTGACTGAGTCACGCTGCTTTTTCCTTTTTTATGGCTCATTTTGTTTTTGACGTGGAAACAAAGCAGCACATCAGACCCTCAAACACACGTCGCTGTAACAGAGACGCTGACACGGCGCTTGTGACACAAAGGAAAAATCAGATAAATGCTCCCTCAAACGCATCATTAGACTCAGACTCCCTCACCATGTCTGCCTCGTGCGCTCGGCAGGTCGGGCAGATGTTTTCTGGGAGTTTGTTTCTGGAAACCGAAAAGAACAGCAGGAGGATGAGGAGTGCAGCGAGCAGCTAACACATGCACATTTATGCCATATTTTAACAGCAGTTTGCTCAGCAGTTCTCCAACACGGGCCTGAGAGCGAGTTAATGAGCAGCCTGTAAACATGCTGCAGGCGGTGGTCTCCACACACCAGGGGGCGCTGCTGCACACAGGGGTCCGGCTGAAGCTCATTTAAATGTATGAGAAACTGCAGGAGCTCATTTGTCCCGTGCACTCGGTAAACCGCTCCAGGTCAGCCTTTCTTTCCTGAGTTTTGGACTTTTTGGATAATTTTATCAAACGATGTGAAGCTGCGTCAGAAGCAGCCTGCAGCAGACACGCAGGCGTTCGTGACCCGACCCGGGTCTCTTCTACTGGTACGACTGAGCTGCAGTCACGTTCAGGCTAAAGGCACCTGTGCAGGTAAAACAGCAGCAAACCCCTTGGGCCTGAAAAACCGAGCTCCAAAACCTGCAGCACACCTAAAAGGTGAGTCAGGTGAGACTTCTGGAGCCCCAAGTGGACATTAGAGGAACTGCAGCTTTGGTGTTTCAGTGCTGCTTCATGTTTACATTAGAAAGCTCTGACCTCTGACTCCTCCTTCAGTGCTCTCACCTGCCACGAGGCACAAAAACCAGCAGCACCCCGCCCCCGTCGGCCTGAACACTTTGGTGTGTCACACCTGTTCTCTCACAGGTAGACACACACGAGGCAGCCATTAGTGTGTGTGTGCGGCTCAGACGGTGTCACTCCAGGAGACGGAGCCTGCTGCTGATCTCTGACCATGGACGCGTGCAGCTTCATCTTTGTATTCTGGATGTTACTTAGTCAGCAGGCTCCAAAATCCACCAATGACATCAGGGTGGTTCCTGCCATTTTTTATCTACAGTCTGTGGTCATTTTGATCAGTTTCATGAATATTTGAACGTTACGCACTCGCCGTGTGTAAACTTTAAACTGCAGTCTGTGTTTTCTGCTGCCCTTCCTCTTTAACCCGTCCAGCTGCCTCGTCTTCCTCACACATCGATGGATGCCGACACCAGTTTACGAAAATTTTCCGAGCGTGTATTTTTTGTGCAGGATTTTCTTGGAAACACAGGTGAGCTCGGAGCGGAGCAGCGTCCATCGTTCAGCTCGTGTGAGGATGATGGTTGGGAATCAAAGACCCCGCGCTGCTCTCAGGGGGCTCTGCAGGTGGGTTTGTGTTTGGTGCTGCAGGGCACGTGACTAATGCGCCGTGTGATTCTGTATAGGGGGATTTGCACAAAGTGCAGGTATGACTAGCTGCCGCTGTTAGGAGGAGGCGGCAGCTTTAACATGAAAATATCTGTCGGTCGGGGGCGTTTTAGCATCTTCTCCCATTTTATTTTGAACATAAACACAGACGTCAAACATGCAGGAACTAAATTCATCCAGTTTCCATGTTTAGAAGTTCGAGCGAGAGGATTTGACATTTTTACACATTTTTGTGTTTGTGGGTCAGAGTTGTGTCACCTGGATCAGAAGCATGATGGAATAAGTATGTGAACAGTCAGCACCTGTTTGGACCTTCAGTCTGACGAACACGCTGCGAGCAAAGACGGGAACGCTTTAACCCTCGACATCCAACCAGGAGGTCTGAACTGAGAGGCTTCTGTCATATTCCAGGCAGGCAGTCTGTGGACACCTGGTCAAAAAACCCAGAAACTATCGTAACGTCATCAAACCACGTCTTTGTTACATACTGAGGAACTTCACTGGGTACAGGGAGGTCACGAAACGTCGTCTTTATGGGGAAAAGTTCAGAGTGAAACTAAAGAAGCTGATCAGGTGGTAAAAATAAACGAGGGCTGATTCTCTGTGATAATGATGAGACACACAGGAAGACAAAGGTGGCACCAAAGCTAAGGTGAAGTCGATCAAAGAGGAAGAGAGGACGAACACAAACAGGACTCCACACAGGAAGTAACCTTCAAAATAAAACAGGGACATGAGAGCGAAGCAGAAACCAATACAGACTAACACTGACTTCATAATAAAGTAAAAGTGACATTTGAAATAATTTGCTTTTAACCTCAAATACACCGAGTTTGGAGTTTGGATCAAAGCCTGAAAAGAGAACAAAAACCTGACGCATGAAGAAAGAAAAACATCAGAAAGTCTCTGCAGCGGAGCCACGACGCTGCAAGGAAACCAGGTCCTGTGGTGGAATTAGACACGTGTCAGGATCCATCAACAAGTTCCCAACAGGATCTAACAAAGAGCTTCAGGAGGAAAGACGGGACGCTGGGAAACCAAACCCCCAAACGATGAAGACAATAACTACAAACACAGCAGTTAATGGCGCCTGTCAGACGCTGCTGAGGGCAGCAAAATAACACGGCAAGAAGGAAAACCAGAGAAAACCAATCACATAAAGCTCTAAACTTCACAATAAAACAGGAAGTGAAGCCAGAGGGAACAAACTTCGAGACGATAAAGGGATGCAGACGGAGAGAAGTAAAAATCCATAAATCCATATTCAGAAAAACACACAGAACAGGAAGTTCAAACCCCGCCGCCTCTGAGCCTGAGCTCGCTGACCAATCAGAGGCTGGGATTCTGACACTGTGTCCTCCGGGCTCGCTGTCAGCTCACAAAATCCAAAAGCCTCTCAGCTGAAACATTTGATCTTTGTGTTTGTGTGTCTGTGGTACGCGTTAAACGACGTCAGCGTGTGGTATTTGTAGTATTTGGTGCTACACAGAGGCTCGGTGCTGATGCGCATGCCTGCAGCAGCGTGCATTTCTTCTCTGGGCTCGGTCTTCCGCTCTGAGCTTTCTGCAATCTCACACGAACAACAACAAGTGTGCTGTTAGCGCACAGAATCATCCAGAAAGCACAAAGAAGACAAACAAGCCGAGGCCACGTGGGGTCACAGCTCCCTCTGCAGCCAAGCTCCAGCTCTAATGGCCAAAATTAAAACAGGGTGCCAGCGGCTTGAGTCGCAGCCAGAACTGCTGCCGGGGCAACAGAGAAATGACAATTAGCGCCCTTACTTAGCCGAGCCTTGAGTGGCAAAAACAATTGGAAAAGTAGTTTAATGCCCTTATTTAAGATAAGACTAATCCTTAATGTGAAAGGAACGCGTGAGAGGTGGAGGGCAGGGCAGGGCGAGGCACAGACGAGACTGACTGCAGGCGTCAGTGGAGCTGCTTTCAAAAACAAGAGGCTCCATCCACCAAATCCTCCATGAAGCAGGTGGATTTGTGTTTTGGGACAATTACAGCCTGACTGCGAAACACGGCCTGGTTTCCACATCCTCGGTGGGAAGCTGCCATTCCACATCACTTTAAGCTTGACCGCTGCTCCAGTGTTTCCCATCAGATCCAGTAAAATAAAGCAGCAGCTGAACTGACTTTCATTTCAGTGTTGGTGGGATGAAATCATGATGAGCAGCATCCAGACGAGCATTTGCAATAACCAGCATGTCTTAACACTTGAATATCCATATGCAACAGAGATAATAATGTGATATTTCATTTCATTCAAAAGGTGGATATTTTCTCTAAATGCAGCAGGCGGGTGGTGTGGGCGGAGGCAGTCTGAGAGACTGGAGACGAACGTTGGTGTGAAGCAGGAGAAAGGATGCTTAGCCTGATCAGTGTCAGCGGCTAAACGTCTCCTCCTCCCATCTCTTTGCCGTTTGTCAGATTAGTGTTTCGTCTGCGAGCAAAGCCAAAGGAATCGTCTGTGACGGGCTGCCAGAGAGCATCCCGCTGAGTTAGAGGAGTCCAGGGAACAGACACGGAGGCAGCGCAGCCACAGACTCGGGCCTGCAGTGGGACCGGGCCCTGCAGAGTCAGGCTGTGCTGTCCTGGGTTCAACCCTCTCACATTATAGTTCCTGCTTAATCTGAACAGCATGCAGTGGAGTCAGGAAACTGATGCACTTACATCACTTAATATTAAATCTAATAACTTTTAGCATGCACATGTGTTATTTCTGTGGGAACAGAAGAGTTCTTGTCAGGTCGGGTTTTCAGTTCTGCTGCATTTTTAGGCTGGCCTCTCTTTAGAGAGGGGCGAGGCGTTCAGTCATTCGAGAGGTGCTCAGAGAAGAGCTGCTGCTCCTCCACATCAAGGTGTTTCAGGCATCTGATTAGGACCTCTAATCATGAGGTGTCCCAGGTATCTCTGAAGTCTCTAAAATAAGCCGAGATCGCCGTCTCTGAACACTAAATGTAAAAAGCACGTACGAGGTTTCTACAACATCAGTAGATCAGCCATGATGACACTTTCTGAGACTATCATCCTAAAATCTGTTGTAAAGTGCATCGGCAGAGCTCTTTTACTTCACTGTAGCGTTCTGTGTTAGTTACTTCATTTTTGTATTATTGATTTATCAAATATTACACCTGCCTCTGTCTGGATGCACGTCGTCTTGCCTCTGAATAAATATCAAGGCCTCTTTGTTCTTTGACCAGTAAAACAGCAAACTAACAGCGGACGACAGTGATGCGCAGAGTAATGCAAGATTGAAGGCAGAATGATGAAACTATAACTCTGGAAGTGAATAAAAGTAAATGGAAGAGTTCAGGTGTAACAGGAAGTGAGAGCACGAAGCTTCGTTCCTAACGTGACCCGTCTGACTCTCTGCTGATGGAAACTGGCGTGAATGGAGTCGTATAGAGCCACAGTTCATTTTTCTCGGCTTCACGGCTGCGCCGACATCCATCACAAGCCGAATTTGTGTGACGCTGCGCTCGCAGTTATTTCCTGCGTTTGGCGGTGTGAGGGAGGACATCCATCCTGGCAGATGCTGATCATGTTTTAAACATGGAGTCAGATTAAAATCCGCATCCTCCTATCTCCGGCGCACACATGGGCACGCTGGAGCCGGCAGCTCAGGGCTTCAAACAAAGAGGCTGGAGCTGGAGCGCAGTGGGCGGGTGGAGGAGGCGGAGGGAGGCTCCTCTCTGCTTCATTTCCTCTCCTGCAGTTAGACTTCTGTCTCCTGGACTGCACAGAGCTGCTTCACCACCACTCACACCTTTGAAGGATTTGCGCTTTGTAACGAAGGATGCTGTGCATCGTTTTCCCATCAGCGCGAGCTCGCCGCATCGTCAATGCAAATTCAAACAATAAAAGAATTCATACCCAACAATTAAACAAAGGACCTCAGGCCTCCATTTGTTCATACAATAACATGTCGCAGCTCCGCCTTCCACAATTTAGATTTCATTACATTAAATGAGAGTAAGTGATTTGAGTTAAAGACATTTAACTCACAATTCAAGAAATCTCTGTCCCTCTCGTCTCTGTTACCTCAACGACCGTCCCTCTGAAGGTGTGTTATCGAGGACGTGATTGACTGCGCCGCCAAGCCCGACGTGATGATTGGTCCTCACATTTCAGCTAAAAGTTGTTCGCTGCTGCCCGCCTCGGTCACGCTCTCCATCACTGTCGATGAACCAAAACCACGAAGCTAAAGCTTCAGATCGATATCAGTGACTTATGTGCACGATTAAGTGTTTCATCATCAGACTGAACGATGACGACAACGTGAAACTAAACTCAGACTGAGCAGTGAACTTAAGGACAAAGGAAGACATGACAGCACAGCTGAGCGAACTA
This sequence comes from Oreochromis aureus, assembly GCF_013358895.1. Classification (NCBI taxonomy): domain Eukaryota; kingdom Metazoa; phylum Chordata; class Actinopteri; order Cichliformes; family Cichlidae; genus Oreochromis; species Oreochromis aureus. The sequence goes on along the minus strand of NC_052946.1, from coordinate 41,584,997 downwards.
GGGAAACGCACAAAGGTGACGTTCAGAGTGTGGAGCAGGACGGGCCACAGATTCAGGTTCAGATCTGAGGAGTTTCCAGGTTATGAGCAACGTGACTTCACCCAACTGTGAGAGTCCACTTTCTGTCCCGTGGGTGCACACTCAGAAATCCTTCGGACAAAACTGAGCGGACTCTGGTGGACCCTGAAGGCTGCTTTCATGTCTCCTCGGTTCAGTGACTTCCTGAAGCCTCCATTTCCTGTCCGTGACTCCGTCTCACTGCTGAGATCCAGACATCCAAGTGTCTGGTGGCAAACAGCCCACAGCAAGAAGAACTGAACTTTACCTGTTCAGGTGGGAAACACTGAATGTGTCACCTGCAGGTTTTTGGTGAACAGACTCGGCGCTTTGCCAGTTTCCCACAAGTGTGACATTAAAAGGCTCAGATTTGTGGATTAGAAGCTGTAATTGAGTTTGGGAAGTGGATTCATCCCGGCTGGAGATTGCAGACTCAGCAGGCATCTTCTGTCGGGGGGAAACTTCACAGCCTGCAGCTTAATTCTACCTCATCTTCAACTTTCTCTTCTTCTTCTGCTTCCCCTTTGTTCCCGACGTGTTTTCCCCAAAACCTTTTCTTCTCCACATCCCCCCCTCTGTCTCGCTTCCTCTCTTGGGTTCAGTCTCAGCAATTATCGGGCACAGTAAGCAGGGCTGCGTTCAGGCACGCAGCGCCACGATTTACATGAAAATAGAAGCTGGATTTATTTTCTCAGACTTGAAAAGACAATAAATCAAAGCGAAACTGACCTCCTCTGTCCGGGATCCGAAACACCGACTTCGCCGCAGATTTGAAACGAGGTTTTGATTTATTCATAATCAGCCTCCGTGTCTTTAACATGTATGCGATATCAGCCGGTGTGACAGGGAAGGCCGCAGAGGGAGAGCGTGCGCAGCAAAGCGATGTCTGCATAAATGAGGACGGCTCCTGTCACTGCACACATTTGTCTGGACAAGTCTATAAGTCGGACAGAGGCCTGCATTAAAATCATGCAGACGTAACCTTTCAGAGCACAGAAACAGGAACAAACACGGCGTTTCTTAAATGTTTCAGTCGCTCACAGACGGCGGGGATCCGTGTTTGTTCCACCTGGATGAGCCTCAGCGATCAGCCCGGCTGTTCACTGGGTGAAGAGATGAGGACAGACGGTCGGCGTGATCTACACGTCTGTGCAGCTGGACCTGAAGCAGCATCAGCACGTCCAACTGAGACGCCCAGACCTCCCTCTCCTCAGCACCTCCTGCATCTTACAGAGATATCATCTCTCCCTGGGGCCTCCTCCCGGCAGGAGATGCCCCAGCCATCTCCTTCAATGCAGAGGAGCAGCATCTACTCTAAACTCCCCCTGAGTGACAGCGCTCCTCACACTGAGGCATTATTCACGGGCCACAGGTGAGGGTAGGCGTGCAGATCAGTAAGTCGACGCTCACCAGTGTGCAGGTGGGATCAGAAGACCAACAGTCCGTCTGTTCCCGACCCTCAGACACGTGAACTCTTCCACTTGAGGCAGAAACTCGTCGCTGACCCAGAAACCAGCCTTTTCCAGCCGAGAGCCGCCGCCTCAGCCGATTCGCACTCAGCTGCGAGCCAGCTATGAGTTGGAGGTCAGCGCTCAATGAAACCAGGATCGCATCATCCGCAAAAAACAAAGACAAGAGGTCAGTGAAGCGTGCGCCCTGTGCGGCCTGGCTGCTCAGAGAAGTCCTGTTCTGAACAGTATCAGCGAGGAGGTCAGCTCTGCACCTGCCACGCCCCGCCGGGACCTTACTGCCCGACTTACTGTCTGCCAGCGTGAGCCCTTATAAAAGGACCGACACTGATGGAGCCCCAGATAACCCGGGGAGGGTAAACACGTCACCATCCATCCATGCACGCTGGCCTGCATGCCTCCGTTTGGAGTGGCAGAATAACAATGAGTCCAGCTCTGAGACTTTGAGAGTCATAATCTCCGGAGGTTTAAGTATTATTGGTGACGCTGAGTCATCCTCAGAGCTCAGTCCAAACAGGATCAGCGGGTGATGTAAACCCTGCTCTCAGAGCACACTTCACAGGCAGCAGCTGATGAGGTTTGTGCAGAAGGTTAATCTGCCTGTGACTCTCATCATAAAGCAAATTTCTCCCCATCACGAGTCTCTTCCTGCTCCTCGCGGCGTGCCCTCTGGTGTAATGGGTCTGATGCCCTTAAACCTGACTCACCCCGCCCCTCGTTACGCTGCAGTGCTCTCTGCGAGTGCCTTTATGCTCAGAAAACCCCCATTTCCATAAATCAGTCATCAGAGCGCAGAGTTTATGAGCGCAGCAGCTCCTGTCAGATCCGAGGTGACAGCCCGAGTTTGGCAGCAGAAAAAAGGTCAGAGCGATGTTACGCGCGCAGAAACAGAAACGCTGCTGCGGCTGCTTCCGTTCGCCTCCTGACAGAAGTATTAGTGCTGCGAGAACAAAAGAACAAAGAGCTCAGACTTTATTTGAAGTCAGAGCGTTGAAGTGGCACAACAAACCGCCGCCGTATATCCCCGTCACCATCTTTGTTTGACACGACAGCCACGTTCGCCGTCGTCTGTAGTTACGACGCGCGCTGTAATCTAAACGCTGCCATCAGCACCGATGAGGAGGTCGGCCGTGCTCTCGTTACGTTTCCTCTGATCTGCGGTTTCAGCGTCGTTACGACGGCGGCGCTTCTCTGCGTGTCACACCTCTGAAGAGAGTTCAGAAAAACACTCTGGCACAAAGGAAGAGGTCGGGATTTTCAAAATAAGTTAGCTTTGCTTTCCTGTCTGTTCAGTGTGAGGCTGCAGTGACCCCGGAGTCACAGAAACACAAACATGTTTTAGTTTTAACTCTGACACTAATTACTGACTCAAACAAACTGTTTGCTTAAAAGGTTTTTTTCAGCTTTAATTAATCATTATGTGCACAGCAAAGGCAAACAGTGTCCTTGAATAAGGTTTTTAAGGTTAACTGTCCCACTCACACTGTGAACGGCGTGTCCGTGCACAGCAGCAGCGTTTCATCTGCACACAAACGGGATCTTTTTTCAAACCTGATACTTTTTATTAGCGTCTCAAACTGACAGAATAAAACAATTCAAAGTCTGCCAGAGTAACTACAGTCAGCCTCAGCCGACTGCTGCAGACGGCGACTTTAGTAGGCTTAAAGATCATCACTGTGACATCAGAGGAAATACAGGAAGTGAAATCATTTTTATGCCAACACAACACATTTGAAACTTTCTATAAAAAACAGCTGAACAGTTTCATATTTTATCGGCGTGCATAAAAAGTCAAAAGCATGAGTGTGTTTGGACTCTGCTGCAGCTCTGCACCTTTAATATACGATAATACGTTTATGGTCACGTCTTTAAAATCATTACAGAGAACGTTTTCAAAGAGTTTAAGGCCACAGTGAACCTTTATTCGTCTGACAGGAAGTAAGAAGAGCAGAGAAAGGTCTCCTTTAGTAAAAGCCCTCCGTGCCCGGTGAGATATTGGCTTTCTGCAGCGCTGATGGAAGCAGAATAATGACGACGAAATAATCATCATCAAAAGAGTCCTGACCAATCTGGTGTGACTGCAAACCCAGAAATGCGAGACGGCGAGCGTTCCCGACATGATTGAGTTTTCAGAAGTTCTGCTTATTCAGGAAGACGTGGAGGAAAAAAAGTCTGTTTCGGAGATAAGAGCGAGCGCCGAGGACAGACAAACCAAGTTCTCATTTCCTTCATGTAGCAGCCAGCTGATAAACTTTACACTCACATATTCTCATAGAGACGAGCAACGTGAAACCATAAGCGGCGAGGGACTTACCGCTGATGGTGGCCCTCTTCGGCAGGATGGTGATGGCTCCCACCGCGGCGTCCTCCAGGTGCTGGATGGGACTGTTTTTGGCGCCCCAGCTGTCGGAGCCGATCCACAGGAAATGACCCACTTGGTCCGCTCGCTTACTGGCGTTCAGGATGCCCCTGTGTGAGAAAGCAGTCACAGCCAGCGTCACAGACCCCACCCACACTTTAGTTTCCACATCACTTTACCTGCAGAGGTTTATGTCCTGGACCAACGCGGTCACTAAAGAGCCTAACCTGTCATTATCCACCAACCCGCTGCATCTACAAGACGTCATCTGTTTAGTTCAGGCTTTCCTAAAGGCTGCTGCTGAAGACTTCGAGCTCCGTCTGAGCTTTGGACTGATTAACGGAGACGCTGAGTCAGAGGTGGAGAGTGAGTGAAGAAGGACTGTGGAGACGCAGGGGAACAGAAGTCTGCAGACACCGATCAGCGCCACGGAAAACTTTTCCAGAGTGTCTGATTGATGTCGAGTTTTCCTCAGCCTGATGTTAACGTGAATATTTTATCTGCTTTAACCTGGCAGAGTACTCATGAACGTGGCTCACGTCTAATCTCCCGCCAGCTCATCCAGGAGCACCGAGGCGTTTCCAAACCGGCCGAGAGACGTAACCTCTCCAGCGTGTCCCGGGTCATCTCCAGGATCTCCTCCCTTAGGGTCGTGCTCATTATCCCAAACATTTTTACTTCCTCTCAGTGGATGGAGGGTGCCGGCATGACTGCGAGGTCCTGATGTGCTGAGCATCCAATAAAAATCCATCTGAATACATTAAATATAGCAAATGAAAAACGTAGTATTGTGTTTGCTGGCACTAACACATCAGTCCTGAAGTTTCCTCTCATTCTCGCTGAGGTGAAGACGATGATTCAGGTCACGTATTTAACTTTTGTACCTCGGCAGGATTATTACCTGATGTCTTCATCGGAGGCGAACAGGATGACCGCCCTGGCGTACCGAGTGTCCAGCAGCTGGCGGATGATTTTATCAAAGTCGGAGGATTTGTGGTCGTGAGGGATCTTCAGGGACTGAGCGATACAGATTCCACCTGAGCAGACAAAACAAAGGGCACAATTAACTTGGAGTCATCAGCTTCCTGAACTGCAGCAGCCTTAAAAAGTATAATTTATCCGTTTTATCTGCAATGGCTTTAACCTTTCAGAAACAGCGTTATTAGAGGTTTGGCCCCGAGCTCGTCCTAAAGGTTAAAGTCTGAGAGGACGAAAGTGCAGAAGAAGAAGGAGGACTCTGCTCTCCTGACATTTCACGAAACCGCCGACATCTCCGCACACAGTCGCCTTAACAGTGTGAGAGCTGCAGGCTGCCTTCAATAAATGTCACTGACAGAGAAACGCTCAGCCGCAGCTCTTCTTCTCCTCGCCACGCCGACAGGAAAGCTTCTGATCTCACGTTTGTTCCGACTGATATGGAAATGGTAAATAAGTACAGGTTTCAGCTCACCTGAGCCACCGAATAGCAGAGCGAACCAAACACAGCGAACCATGAAACAAATGACAGTCGCTCATTAGAAGCATTTTATCAGCTGAGACGAGATACAGATACAGGTGTTCAGTACTGATGTGATCTCAGAGGTAAATAAATCATCATAAATCACCAGCAGTCATTAATAATGAGCATAAAACTCCACTTAAATGTTGCTTTAACAGCTTTGGAAGATAAAATGTGACACATTCACCACACTGGCAATAATTTAACATTAAACAATGAAAATATATTTACATTCCCTTCAGTAGTTTGTCTGAGTCTGATGTTAGTTACAGTCTCAGGATGATGCATTCAGTGACTCACACCTGCATTTTCTTTGATAGCCACCAGGGGGCGATACCTGCAATTGACAAAGCTTTCTGGTCCTGTAGAAGTTTTTGGGAGACTTCCTGTTTGTAGGCTCAGGTGGTTTCAGGTCATACTCAATTCAATTCAATTCAGTTTTATTTACACAGCACCAAATCACAACAACAGTCACCTCAAGGTGCTTTATATTGTAAGGTAGACCCTACAGTAATACAAGCAGGTGACCCCCTATGAACAAGCACTTTGGCGACAGTGGGAAGGAAAAACTCCCTTTTAACAGGAAGAAACCTCCAGCAGAACCAGGCTCAGGGAGGGGCGGGGCCATCTGCTGTGATTGGTTGGGGTGAGGATAGACAGGATAAAGACATGCTGAATGAAACATTTTGTCATCGTCTCCCTCAGAACGGAGCGTTGCATGCTCATTGGTTAGTGACTGAGAAATCACCAGCCAATCAGAATCCTGTGGGCTTACAGGTGTATCCACTGCTTGGTCAACCCGTCTGGCTTCAAGAATCAAAATGGTGATGAGAGTGATGTCATACACTCAATACAGTCTCGAGTGTATGACATCACAGTGGTTACGCCCATCTTTCATACAGAAGCAGCTCTCTGCTCAAAAACCAGCACAAAAGAAGAAGACAGAGAGCGGACATCGGGCGCTCCTATTGGTTGGTTCATGAGACTGAATGAGCCGAGACAAAGATGTGATGTCAGCTGTGACCATCGACGGTAAAACCACCGTGAATCATTTCACCTCTGATCTTTAAGAGCAGACATCTCCTGATTATCTCAGAGCGTGACATTAACCTGTGGCCGAGTCGTACCTGATGGAACTCACCAGAAGAAAAAGCCGAGACGGAGGCTGGCGCGGCGTGCACTAACATATTTCCTTCATTGCTCAGAGATTACAGGAGAATCCTGGAAAACACGAAGCCACGCCATGAAGTCGAGTCCAGCTGCTCGCACACAGGCGTGCACTTCAAAGAAGACTCCTGAGCTCAGTTTTATTTGTGCTCCATATTTTTATTAAAAACTGTTAAATCAAACATGAAGGTAGCTGAAGAGCAGCGTGTGTGAGCTTTCACTGTTTCATGCTGGAACACTTCAGGTGAGTCCTGCACACAGAAAATCCCAGAGGGCGACGGATGGAGCCAAACATGGAACTACAGACCGGTCGCAACGAGGAACGACAGGTGAAGGATGACACCTGCTGTATTCATCACGGCTACTTCCACGTGTCCATGTGTGGGCGGAGTTTATTCTCAGGCTTAAAGAATTTGTTTGACTGCCTGTTTACGAGCGACGCTGTGAAGGTTATATTATCACGAGTTTAGAATATCTGGATTCCAGGAAGCGTTAAAATCCAGGGTGCGGCGACTCGGGCAGAAATAAAGGGAGCTGGCTTTGTGCAGCTCGGAGACGCCGTAGTGGAGCTTAGGCTCACCTTTGGAGCTTTGTGATTGACAGCTGACACACAGGTGAGGCTCATTCCTGAGGCTGTGTGATCTCAGGGTCACAGACGTCGCTCGTCTATGACTGAGCACGAATGTTAGAGCGAATTTTCACAAATTTTTGACTTTTTCTCAATTTCTTTTTAACATTTTCCCAATAATTTTTTTTCTAATACTTTTAAAAATATTCTTTGACATTTTTTATTTTTTTTTCTCAGATGTGAAACTTTTTTCTTCACTTTTATCTCAGAGTGTTAAGAATAAATTGTTACTGATTTTGACTTACAGTAAACTTTGGATTTTTTAAACTTTTTTCTTTATTCATTTTTTTCCTTCATTTTTTGAAACTTTGTTTTGATTTTTATGAAAATATATTTTTTCCTTAATTTTGACTTTTTTAATGACTGTGATTTTATTTCCTTTAACAGACATAAATACTTCAGTGTATTCGAGTAGTTTTACTTTGTCGGAGGTCTTCAGCAGTCGTGTTTGTCGTTCCCTATGGGCTTCATGAAGACGAGGATAAAGATGAAGGCGAGCCAGCAGGAGTCTGAAGCTTCGGCCTCGACGCCTCATCTCACATTCAGCTGCTGCCGTGGAGCGAGCGAGCGAGCGGAGGAGGAGGAGGAGGAGGAGATCTGCCGCAGCTCCACATTTTACTCAACAAATGAATTAAACATTTGGCGTTTGGTATTCAGGCGCCGACTCCACGCAGCCGTCACAGCTCTCAGTTTTGCAGAGGAGCGCGGCGCTCTGTCAGGCGGACGCAGCGGTTAAAAACAGGGTTAGACATGAAACCATGTTTCTGTGTTTAATCATCAAAGTATTTCATCTGATTTAATCTGACGTCACAGAAACTCCTCCACATACTCACAGCAGCAGCAGAAGCGTGCGCAGGTGACAGATGTTGTGATTTGGATCAGTTTAAATGAAACGGATTTAAACTGATAAACCCAACAAACCGGTCCGGTGACCGATCCAGACCCAGCTCATGACCATGCTGAACAGATGAGGCTGTGTCTGGGAGAGCAGGTAAAACTGATGTGAGGTCACTTCAGCACAAACCTGATGTCTGAATGTCAGCTGCACAGATGTCACATGACATTTTAAACACTACAGAGACTTCCTGCTGGCCTGAAAAGGTTTCAAGTGGCTGAAAGCAGAAAAATGTCCCTTCAAATCCTGGAAAAGTCACCAGAGGATGATCCGGTCTGTCAGGGTCAGGAGGACTGGGCCCCATCCTGTCAAAGCCTCCAGAGGCCATATTTGTCAGGACGAACAGTCGAGAACATTCGAGCAGTAGCAGCTAGCTGTAGATTAGCTTAAGCTGCTAATTAGCAGTAATGGATCCTGGCTGAGTATCATGTGACCAGCCCGCCTCCTCTCAGTGTGTTGCTTGTGGTAATTAGTGATCAGTTATTAATTTCTAGAAAGAATTTATGTTTTGTTTTTGAAAAGTACAGAGTCTAAAGCAAATGCAACAGGGACCTGCATCCTGTCGGCCTCCTCACAGTCCAGATGTCATTTGGCTTCACCTGATCAGGGACAACAGGTGACTCTGGGTTAACTCGGCTCATTAGCCGCTCCTCCTTCAGTCGAACAATGAGCACCGTCAGTTTAAAAAAAGCAGGAAGTCGCTTCGGACGTCAGGTGTGACGGAGACTTTTATGTCTTTGTAGGAGCTGTAAATGCCACCGTCAGTGCACCACACACAGAAACAGGATCTCTGCTCCCCCGAGGACCCCTGACCTCACGTCCCACCCTTTATCTTCCCGGCCGAAAGGTAAAAAACCAGACTTCGAATAAGTGCGAGGCAGAGGAGCGAAGGCCTGCGTGGGACGCCGAGCACAGACCGATGCTAATCTTTAAACTTCCTCTGATGTCGCTCAGATGAGGAAACACACTCTGACTTTGAGAGGAAGCTGGGTGCTACTCGGGACAAGAGAGTCTCACAAACACTGCTGAGCTGACGCTGCGATGTGGGAAACATGGCGAAGCAGGAAGAGACGAGAAAGGAAAGGAAGCGGAGGAAGAGGACGGACGAGCTCTGAGCGGACCTGATCTAATCTGAAGGACAGTTTTCATATTTACTGTGAAGATCAGTACGTGAATCTGAAAATGTTTCCCACTGCTGGTAGACAGTGAAGACACCGCCATTTTGAACCTGTAACCATGGCAACAAAGCTGACTTAGACACGATGAAGCCACTGATGGTCAAAAACACGGATGCAGCTCCTGGTTCAGAAAGATGCAGCCAGTGCAAAAGTGCCATAAACTGCTTTGACCTCTGACCTCTGTAAACACTTACAACGGAGGATTATTCCGGGCATGCTCATTGGGTAAGAACTTTTGAGTGACAGTCAGATCCTGAAAACGCTCCAAGTCAGCGGGTGATGTCACCGTCGCTGCGTCCACGTTTTATACCGTGTCATCGCGAGCTGCGGCCATGACGCTTCTGTTTGTTGAGTCACATGACTGTGAGTCTGCTGCCTGATACCAACAGGAACTGAATCAACAACGAATCAATAGAAGCCAAACTGTAACAGCTGTGTTTGTCCCAGTCAGCGAGTGGCTCCTCACCGACATGCTCCAGCAAACCTGCAGCGGCCCTCGGCTCCTGACCATCATCACACACAGAAGATGATTTATTAGGGAACACGAGTCCAGATCAGATCATCGAGCAGCAGAAACAAACCATGTCTGAGAAGCTGACACAGCTCAGACCGCAGCTCCGAAACCACGTGATTAAAAAAGTCTCCGTGGAAACGCAGACGCGTGCAGAAACATCGTGCATATTTCAGCGTGTTTGATCACATGAGATATAAACGGCTTGCTTTGAGAGAGGATGAATCAGAAAGAGGCTGAGACGCTTTCATCACCATCAGAGGCGTTTTCCACTCCGGCCAACGGCACCATATCAAAGTGCTGCGTTTGTGAGCACGCTCAGAGAGAGCTTATTAGCCAAGGCAGCGGCAGCAGCGGTCGCCCCGGGGTCGGGTGCATTAGCATACTGCACCTCACAGCGTTTGGTGACAATTTACAGCACGTCCAAACTCTGATGTCTCACAGGAAGAAGGTGTGACAATGATGGCTTTGAATTAGAGCCTGACAGGAAGCAGCAGATGAAGGAGAAACCCTCGAACACGCCGGCTCGAGACTGAAACACATGCCACAGATCTCAGCTGGTGAAGAGCTGGGACGCAAGACTGGCTGTCGTCATAGGCGTGAATCTGAGTGTGAGAGCTGCCTGTCTCCATGTGGTGGCGCTGCAACGACAGTCCAGGGTGTGCCCCACCTCTCACACTATGACAGCTGGGATAGGCTCCTCCCCCCATGACCGTGAAGGGGATGGATGACATCATCAATACCAATTTACCATCATCAGTACTTTTTACATCATAAATGCCGACCTGCGCATACATGTTCACTGATATGCAGATGATCCTCAGCTTTAGTTATCTATGAAGCCTGATCATATACATTTATCCTCCTAGGACCTGCCGCCCACATATGTGGACATCACATTTGGGTTGTGTAGAGCACAATACTAAACTTTGCTCTACAAGTGCCTGATATCCACTTACGAGGACGTTATACTGCCACTGCTCTATCAAAATTTAAAACCAATGTCCTCATTAGGGATGAGTATCATTTAGGTTTTATCCGATACCGGTGCCAAACCGGTACTTTTGAAACGGTGCCGGTGCTCAAACCGGTGCTTAAAGAATGGAGAACACAAACTTTGTCCAAAAACCTCTCATGTTTAACTGTTTTCCACTTTTTCTTTGGTCATTTTAGCCTTTTTGGCCCGGGTGAAGGGAGTATCTGCCGTCAAACAAGAAGACAGCCGCATGTAACTACGACGGTGTTTGCTAGTTCACCTTACATGCATTAATGTAATAATGTGGTTAGCCTACTCAACGTAAATTACACACGAACAACATGAAGCTACTCACGCAGAGAAGAACGGCTGCTGCTGCCATCATCATCCTCATCATTTCTGCTACGCTGACAGGGCTAGGGGCCAGGACTCTCCTCTTCGGGTTTTTGGGGGATGTTGCTAACTCCGGGTCCGCTAACAGGCACCACACCCGCAGTAGATGTGCTCGGTGTGAGGTCTCGCAGCAAGCTATCAAACACGGCGCATTTCTCGGCTTTAAAAAAACCCGCTATGCGTCGCCAGGTGTTTCATCAGATTTGAGGTGTTACCTCCTTTGACAGTATCACAGTATCAGCTTAAAGCACTTGTTGCAGGCTGCTGAGTTTGCATCTTTTGCTGTGAAGTACAGCCAGACTTTTGATCGCTTCGCCTTGGGCATTTTTAATCTGTAGCTCTGCTCTAAAAGAACGTACGTACCTGGCCCCGCCTACTATCCTCGGAAACGTAAAATGATTGGCTAGAATTGGCTCAGGAAAAAAAAAGCACCGAAATGTGCGCTGCTTTTCGGTCTGGTTACTACCGTTTAAGTCAGAACCGGTGCCATCACGGCACCGGACACCGGTACCCATCCCTAGTCCTCATGTGTGGATCTCATTTTTCTCAGAAGCAAAAATCAGGTAAAAAAAAAAAAAAATCAGGTAATTCTTTGTTTTTACATTAATCAGGTCCCAATCAGCCCAAATAGCAAAGATATTAAAAATGCTGCCATGAAGGAGTTCGAAGGAGGTTAAACCACAGGCAAACATGATAACATCAGTCACAGATTTGATCAGTACCGCTGTTTCTGGAATCGACTTCTTCTCTCACCATTTTTCAACACAACTAGAAAAGAAAGTATCAGCTTTGAGATAAAAAGCCCACCATGAAACATGGATGCAACTCCCATGATATCACTTCCTGAAACTGTTAACTCATTGGTTAATGACTGAGCCAAAATATACGCCAAAAATACGCCAAAAAAACATCCCTCGTGTCAGGTTGAATCTCGGTTTATCCAAACTCCGTCTGTAGTGCAGCTCAGCAGACTCCAGCTTTTATCAGTGTTTCTGCTCACAGACACAACTGACGGATAATATGAGAACTAAACAGTCATGATTATCATGCTGGCATCCTGCTGTCAGATGTTGTGTTGAAGGTTTTGGTCGTAAAGAAATAGAACAAGAGAAGTTTCACAAAGTTTGTCCCACAATCCATCATCCATGGGCGAGGCATGCTTACAGAAACACAACAATCCATCCGAGAGCTATTTGAGTTGAGGGCAAAGCTGTGGAACGATGACCGGCCGTAACAGCACAGTGCTTCCAAACCTAAAAACTAATCTGCCGTTTTTCCTCCTGCAACTGCAGATCAGCTCCCACGTTTGTTCTCACGTTTGATTGGCTTTCAGGTTTCATTCATCTTCTTTGGTCTGAAGCTCGTCATATGATGAAACCGTCCTTTTTCTATATTTCTGAACGCGTCAGCCCCAAACAAACAGCTTGGCTGTGAGTAATTTACAGCGACATGTGGCGCTGAGGCCGTCAGCTGACAGGAGGCGTGAAGAAGAAGCAACAGGCTGTAAAGAACGAGACACAGCAGCCAATCAGAAAATAAAGCAGGCAGTAAATCTCGTCTGATCACAGCTGAGGGAGGAAGGTGCTCGACCTTACCAAGGCGCTCAACTACTGTCACATTACTGTCGTGTGTTTCAGCCTCCGTCGGACCGAACACAGGAAAGGATCAAAAACCAGTCTGATTAAAAAACACCTGCAGTGCTTTCACACCAAATACATAATAAAATCACAGATAGTACAAATGACCTCACAGCTGCATTAAGTCATGTCTTATCTGAAACCACAGCTCCCAGTGTCCAGGAGCTGTGCAGCAGTGGGATGTATGTTCCCGGGTTCGGGTGTTTTTTGGCTTGTTGAGGTCTAATTTTACAGCAAAATGCTGCAGGTGCCTAATTTCAGTGTTTCTGCTCATTCAGACTGAAAACATTCGGGAGCATTCAGCTGAAATCATTAAAAAAGCTGCAGGGAATTCATGTTTTTGTCAAAGCTAAAAGTTTCCCCGTATTTCCAAACCACAGACGGAGAGTGCCGCAGTCTTTCTCAGACATGAAACTATTAAAAGAGCGTCAATGAATCAGCTTTTCGCCCAATAAATGGGATTTTGTGTGACTTCCTGTTTCCCGGGTTCTCTATAATGTAGGTGGAGACTGCACAGTTACCATGGATACAACGAAGCTACAAGGAACCCGACTTTAATTGGGGAAAGCGAGACGAGTGGTGAATGCGATGGTGTATTTTTGGCTCGGCGGTGTCAGCGTAGGACTGCAGCCTGCTGTCAGACTCATCAGATACTCTCTGTGAGTGCGAGGCCTTGCTGCTGTGTCACAACAAGCATCTGTGAGATTGAACTGTGAAAAATTCATGTGGAGGCACCAAAAACGGAATAAGAACATTCCCCATAGGAGAGAAGTTTTGCCCGGGTGGTGAGGGCTGAAATAATTCAAACACGGCTGCCTCCGAGTTCGTTTCCTCACTCCGGCCGTTCCTGCTGCTATTCTGGGCTCACGTTTGGGGTGGAAGGAAGAAGGCTGATCATCACAAACATTGAACCGACACAGCGAAGGTCTGATGGACCGACAGCTGCACCACAGGGCTGTACCGTGATGCTGCACTTCCTCTAATGTCCAGCAGGGGCTCCAGCAGTGACTCAGTCCCATGTTAAACTAATCTGGTCTTTAAGTGATGACGCGACGAATCCTACTTCCGGGCCTAAAGTAGTCTGCGTTTAATATGGCTTTTGTGTTGTTAACATGTTTAATGTTTTGTATTTTCTTCTATTTAATCTCAAAAAGCTCCTAAAACAGTCAGTGATCACTGTTGACCTCCCTCGGCTTTTATTACCGCTAATCATTTATTTAAGCTCAGTTTTTAAACCCTTCCGATGTAACTACAGCAGTATATGAATGACTAACCTCGTATTGTGGATGGATTATCTCACTTGTTCTCCTGGCTGAAGTTTGGTCCGTTTACAGCATCCTGCCATGCGATTACATTTGTTCCTGACCACCGAGAACACTCACGTTAACTTTTATCGAGTGGAAAAAAAGTTAGCTTGTTTATGTTATGCTAACATAGCTGTGTCGCTAGCGGTCACGTAGCACATCATTATATACCAGCTAGCCAAACTTCAGTAACCCTACAAACGTCACTGCTGTTTAGTTTCCTGTCTTCATTTATGTTGGAAGTGATAGCAGAGCTGTACGTTTGAATTTGTTTCCAAAACCCCGCAGTCAGGACATGCTACATTGTATTTAGATGGAAGCTAGCGAGCTAACTTCCTGCTAACTGTCATAAATTCCGTTTTCATGGATGCCTGGATGATAAACTCAATTGTTACACCTGGTAGAGCAGAACACTGATCATTTTATTAAAGATGAAAGACTTTAGACAGTTTTTCAACTCTCAGGAATGCCGCAGTGATCGTTTGATATATGGACCTGCAGCAGAGTTTAGGCCCAGACACGGCCAGTGACGTCAGACTTAAAGCCCGGATAAGCATATTTACAGCCTGATACAAATTCCCCTTCATAACACCTGGGAGGTGTTTATAACTCATCTGTTTGCATTATTATGGGCGTGGCCTCTTTGACTGACAGGCTGATGGTGACAATGCTGTAGCTGCTAGCTAGGCTTCACCTCAGCTAACTGGACCGTGTTGGTGCTGTTGGAGCATTTTTAATGACATCATCTGACCAGTAATATGGCTGCTGTGAGGTCACTAACAGACCGTTATCAGGATGTTACTGAGGAGCAGGGAACTGTGTGATTAGCTGATAAGTTAGCACTACAAGCTAAGTTGTGGTGAGTTCTGGCTCTAAAGAAACCAACATGGCAGATTTCTACACGCTAACACTGAGTTTTCAAAACAAGACCACAACCACTGGGTGGTCCATCTTTTATGTACAGTCTTTGTGAAGCAGTGCTTTTGCCATAATTCATCTTTTGATTCATTGGTTAAAAACTGGTTTGTAAAAAATTATGTGGATGCTTAGTGTGAGCTGTCTCACTATTGCCATGGCAACAAGCGACGCCTCATCAGTACCTGAGGTCTGACGTGTATGTGACGTGTTACATGTGCCAGCTGAGCTGTTATTGTATCGTTTGAACCATCACAAACACATAAAGAACATAAACATGTGTCAGTTCACAAAAGCCTGACTTTAGTAAACATTAATAATAATTTGTAACCATAATTAGCCTGTTAGCAGTCAGCGATGCTACGTTGACCCTGGAAGGCATCTGTACTCTCACAGCTCCTCTGTAATCGGGCTCGTCTGCGTGTTCCTGCAGCAAAGTAACTCTCAGCGCGATGCTTCCTGACTGTTCAGCCTGCAGTGCAGACAGTTTTCTGCTATCTAATCACCACCAACAAGTCATCAATCATGCTGTCCCCACTGTAATTTGGAATCAAAGCTCGTGGCGGTCGTGAAGCTTCACGGCGCTCAAACACGCCCCCGTGGCCGTTAATGAAAAGTGACAGCATGAGCGGGTGATGGACCGGGGTCGGCGTGCAGCCGTCCTGCTGAAGCAGCCTCCAAACACGTCAGTCAGAGTCAAACTGAAGGAGGAGACGGCTCAGCAGCCATCAATGAGTCCTCGCCACGGACGCTTCAGCTCGGGCGTGTGCAGCGCACTTCCTGATGTCACGTTTTAAATGTGTGTGATGATTGGACGGGCTTCTTCTCCCAGAGTCCCTCTCAGACCGCTGAGGCCTGGCCTCTCCTCGGCCCTTCGCTCAGTGCCTCCTCACCTCTGCTGAGTCGTTTTAACCACACGTCACAAAGTCGAGTCGCTTTGAGTCACGTTCAGAGAAAAGAGGAGACGACAGGAAGTCGTCGAGTGAGCTTTAGTTTAGTCCAGGTTTCACCTCTCAGGAGGATTTAACCATCGTGACGTCCGGTCTGACGGAGACTGAAGCGAGCACAGGGGAGCAGCAGGAAGTCCTCTCAGCTCACAGCGTTTCTCTGCGGGAGACGTCCTCGTTCTCCTTCCTGATAACCTTTATCTGATTCAGACTCAGACGCTGTCAGATGGAAGCCGTCTGCTCGGTTTAGCAGGAACATCTACAGGTAAATTTAATGCTGGTTATCGGCAAACATCTGACAACATCAGGCCTGGAAATGAGTTTGTGATCCTGTTTAATCAGCTAAAACACGCTGCTGCGCTTTTTCTCCAAACTTTGAGGAACTTTTCAGACTCTTCATTTCCACAATCACACCTGGGCAGCAGGCGCCCTTTGTTACCTTAGTTAGCTTTAAGGAAACATGGAGGTCTGGGTTAAATTACACAACAGCGACCTTCGCCAAAGGACACCCGGTGCAGCCACGCCTCTCTGAATGAACAACAGTATTCACGGGAATGCAGAAGACGCCTGTGCGATCGCCTGCACTGCTGCACTGGAGCTCTGCAGTGACAACAGCCTGTGAACGTCTGAAGGACAGAGTTAGAAAAAGTTTGTTAAACACACATTTAATGAACTTTAAGAGTGTTTAGATTTTTTACACAGGATGAGCTGATATTGGCCTTTTAATAGGGCTCAAACACAGCTGTCAATTAACATTAATTAAAGATCTCTGATTGGCTGATTTGGATTTTAGCTGGACAATCTCTCCTCACATGTTTTTTTGTTTGTTTTGTGCGACTTGTTGAGCCCCTGAGTCTCCTTTAGCGCCCACATGAGAAGGATAACAGGTTTAGCTCCATCATCAGTGGGATTCATCTTTACAGCCATACTGGGGGCAGTGATGCGGCTTCATCTGGCACAAAGTGCTGGAAAACAACAGCTCCTGAGACGATCCAGCTGTTTCCAGCTGTGCGGTCCAATCAAAGGGGTTCAGAGCCGTTCTGTCACAGGGGAACACAAACGCTGCGGCGCCGCTGCGTCCCCACGAGGAACATCATGAACATTCATATTTTCCTTCTGTGTCGGCACAAACAACACGTAGCTCAGAGTGCTGTCAAAGCCTCTCTGCATTAGCGCCTCCTACAGAGCACCTGTGGTTCCTACCTGTGCTGTTTATGCTGCTGTAACAATGATAATCAGGAACTTCTGAAGCTGCATGACTTCACATTATGTTTCCCTCTTCTAACCAAACCAAAGACTCAGTGGGCACTTGGAGCTCACGATCAGGTATTTCTCACAGTAATCCGGACCTCCCCTCTGATCCCAGCCACAGACTTCTCACACTCCTGCAGGAGCCGCACGCCCGCACAGGCAGACACAGAGATGGTTTCTACCCACAAGCCATCAGGCTTTTGAACCGTTGACATTCTGCACACACCATTACACACTCACTACAGTTACTGGACTCTACACACTGTCACTTTAAACCACTTTAAATCATAACTGCACAAGTTTTGCACAACCTGTAAATATCAAAAATTGCTTTAATTCTCTTAATATTTATTACTTTAGTATTTTATTATTATTTTCTTTCTTAATATACCTGTACACTTTCTATGTTCATGTAAAGCTGAGGAACACGAGCCAAAGAATTTCCATCCATCCATCCATTCACTTCGGCTTATCCTTTCCAGGGTCGCGGGGGGCGCTGGAGCCTATCCCAGCTGTCATAGGGCGAGAGGCGGGGTACACCCTGGACAGGTCGCCAGTCTGTCGCAGGGCCAACACACAGGGACAGACAACCATTCACGCTCACATTCACACCTAGTGACAATTTGGATTATCCAATTAACCTATCCCCTCAAACTGCATGTCTTTGGACGGTGGGAGGAAGCCGGAGTACCCGGAGGGAACCCACGCAAACACGGGAGAACATGCAAACTCCACACAGAAAGACCCCGGCCTGATGGTGGAATTGAACTCAGGACCTTCTTGCTGTGCGGCAACAGTGCTAACCACCGTGCCACCGTGCTGCCCCCAAAGAATTTCATTACAGGTAAACGTTGCTACGCTGTTTATCTGTATATGACAATAAAACCTGAAACTTGAACGTGCTGTTGTCCCTGCAGTGTGATTTCAGTTGTCTCCGCCCATCAGGACCCCCCATTTACTTTTATTGGATGGAAAAAAGTCAACACTCATCTTTCACCTTCACTGTGCTAATGTGTTTCTGACCATAGCAGATTATTATGTGCATTATTTAGCTCGACTGCAGTAACCCTACAAACGTTGCTGCTGGTCTTCATCTGTGCTCACAGTTTGATCAATCAGTCACATCACGGTGTATGATCTGCAGATGGAAACCAGCTCAGCTAACTTCTAACCTCTTCTCTGTGCCCAGATGTTTAAGTTATTGGAACACCTGTGAGAGCAGCCACACTGATCATTTTATTGGAGATGAGAGAATCTGGGGTGTTTTTAACTCTCAGTGATGTCACAGTGTTTCTTTGAGTTTGGGAACCGAAGACGACGGCTGATGACGTCAGACTTAAGATTCAAGCACAAAGAGGCATTTCTCAGCTCAGATTTCCCATGAGGCCTTGCTCGGGGCAGATGCATCATATATGACGGGTGGAGGAGGACGGTGTGAGGACTGTGGCTCCCACCGCTGAGGGAGATATTTCAGTCTCTCTGAGCGCGCTCTGCCTCATTAGAGATGATGAATGTGGAGGCGCAGCGAGCAGTGGGAGCCACAGAGGTGCAGCTCCTCACGTTTCAGGCCACGTCCGCTTTAACGCGCGTCATTTCATCGTAAGGCAGATGCTGACGCGTAACTGTCTGAGTGCTTTTTAAAGCAGCGTCCGAGCTGCAGCACGCGCTGAAGCTAACGGCCACGAACACGCGACTCCATCGAGGTCAAACTCTTTATCTCGTCTCCAAGAGCAAAACTAATCTCCTCCTCTCTCATCTTCATATTTTACAGCCCTTCCTCTCTTTTGTTCTCCCTCCTCCTCCTCCTCCCGCTCCGTTATTACTTCCTCCCGGTGCTTCTGTTGATGAGTGGGGAGAAATAAACAGCTCGGGGGCCGCGAGCGCAGCCAAACAGCCCCTCTGTGGACCCGTCCACCCCGGGGAGCTCATCAATTGACACCGAATTCGCTACAATAACTGCCAGAGAGAAGAACGAGCCCCGCGGCTCGGAAACACAAACACAGGCAGACATTAAATACACCTGTACCTGCACACACACACGCACACGCACACGCAGACACGCACACACACACACGCACACACACACGCACGCACGCACACGCAGACACGCACACACACACACGCACGCACACACAGACACACAGCGGACATGTTCAGACCCATTACCGGCTCATCTGTAAAATCGCTGCCTGACAGTCTCATCAGTTCAGACAAACACACTGCACAGTGTGTGTGTGTGTGTGTGTGATGCATGTATGACACGTCACCTAACAGGTATCTCGTGTTTCCTAGAAATAAAAACCCTTACTTGGATGAAACAAAAGTCCAAAAGCTTCTTCGGCCTCATCTTTAGTCAGAACTTTGCAAATCTGCACAAACCAGCGTCACCTTGGCGACCACACCTGTCGCCGTGGTTTTTACTCACATCACAGATGCAAAGGATTTGGAATTGCATTAGTGTTTTCCCTCTCTGTGCTCGTGGCTCTGCTGATAACCTCTGGGAGCGCCTGCTGTACAACACGTGAGCAGAAAGCAGAGCGCTTTCACGCTGCGAGTGTTCACGCTGCGATCGGTGGAGCTTAAAGACCGCATTTACAACACGGAGTGTTTTCAGGAAAATGTTCGCTTCAAACATGAGGATCTAACAGGGATCTAAAATCAGCCCCTGAGGTAGAGCAGGGCGATATGACCAAAAATATTTATCGCGATATACATTTGAAAATTTGCAATAACGATATAACTGACGATATAATTGACACTAGACAAAATACTTTACAACTCCACAACTTTATTAGTGCAAAAAACACCATCAATGTATTTTCATTTAAACAAGCAGCTGTTTTTTATGTGCATTAAAATTATATAAAAATGTAACAGTGCAAATTCCTCGCTGACAGTTTAACCAAAAGGCATTTCCAGTGGAAATTGGCCGACATATCATCAGCATAACCATGTATAATATCCACGAAACTTAAAAAGAGGTTATACACACACAATACGCTAATATTATGTTGAAGCACAGTACGTATCACTCCGCCAGGCTCCTGCCTACGATAGCCGTAATGCTCCGACAATCCACCAAGCGGTGCGGCTTCGTAGCTTAGCAAAGTCGCACTAAAACATTTGACAGATTTTCGTGTACCACATAAAATCGTTTCGAGGTCAGTAAACACAACCAGAATTCATACATAAGGCACGCGGGATTATAAGGGACACTGTCGATTTTCAGAAAAATCAAAGGATTGATTTTAAGTGCGCCGTATTTTCCAAACAACACGGTAATAACGACGGCCCGCTAGCATGCGCTACCAAAAATAGTGCTTTGTCGTGTATCTGACGGACGAAAGCTAAACCAGTTCCACACCACTGAAGTTGCAGCATTTTTACAAACCAGTTCTGGTTCATCCGTTTCATTTAACGATCCACTTTCGCTCTTCTCATTCTGCGTCGGCGCCATGCGCGTATGTAAACAAAGGCACTGCGCATGCGTGTTTTACCCATATTCTATCGCAATATTTCATTCTCCTATCGTTGCCCAAAATTACACCGGTATTACCGTGAACGGTATGATATAGCCCAGCCCTACCCTGAGGTACTCCAGAGCCTCATGTACTGATACGTGTGTGGGAACGTTCTTACAAACACGTGTTACTAAACCAGACTCACTCTAAGCCAATGGGACGGCTGTTTACAGAAACAGGCTGAATATCGTTTCCATGGAGACGCTTCTTTGCACACAGTTATATATTTTTTCATTTAATTGAAATTCAGAGTATCTTCTGACCCATTTAAAAAAACCTGTATGACTAATAATAATGATAATAATAATAATAAGAGTGGTAGTCTTCATTTTAAAGCCAGGCCTCCTCCTTCCATGGTCTAAAAATATGAATAAATGACAGATTTGTGTGTGAGACGTTCGCACACATGATTCATGTGATCAGTGTGTAAATGAAGAACAGGGACAAGCGTCACAGTTAAAGTTTGAGTATATTATGTGTAATAACAGCGTTTGTAGGTGACTTTACAGGAAGTGTGTGTGTTTGATAAGATACTATAAAATCCTGCAAACAGCCTGCAAACGACCCATAATGCAACACTGAGGAAGGCCGAGCGTTACACTGGCGTTCACACCGTCATGTGGCATGAAATTGAGACCCGTTTTTTCAGACCTGATTTCCATAAATAACGTGGCTGCATGTGAGACGACTGATGTCTGCAGTAAAACAGAGCAGCTCCTTATCCCGCCTCTCCCTGTGATTGGCTTATTTCAGCAGCTCTGAGGAATGAGCCTTCACCTTCGCCTTCCTCCCGAGGCTTCATCCCTTCAAAGTGTGCCGGAGCAGCGTCGGGTCTGTGGAGGATCTCTCCGCTCGCAGCCTCCTCCCTTCAGCGTTGGAGAAACGCTCCCTCTTCCTCGTCTCGTGGGAACGCGCCGGGGTGCCAAAAAGAGAAAATGGGTCGATGGTAAAGCTGTTGTTTACATGAGAGGAACATCTGGAGCTCTCTGCGGGCGTCCGGGTTGCCTCTATCTGATTGTGTTACTCTCTCACAGATGGGATTTGGTTTTCCCTTTTAAATTTTGTGACTACACGACAAACAGGGAGGAAAAACTGTTTTACTAAACTCAGTGAACCAGCAGGAACAAAAACACAGACCACAGATTGTTCTCACCTCCAGGTTTTTACAGAAACACAGCGAACTTCAGACCGAGTATTCTCACTCACACCGAGTACAGACTGCTAAAATACTGGATTACATTTATACTCTACAAACCGCCGTGCACACACCTGTTTCACATCACTAAGTATTAAACACATACAAGAGAAGCAGGCCTGCAGAGCCGTCAACACACCGTCTATCCAGGTGAGCTGCACCTGCCTCTCCTAAACCCAGCCAAGCAGCTCAGTCAGCAGGCACTGAGTGAACCTGCTGCTGATTGGTGGGAAGCCAAAGCACGGCTGACATCTTCTGGCATCCCCCCCCCCCCGGGCAGCTGCGGTAGAACTACGCCCTCTTATGACTGACCAATCGTTTTTGTTCGTTTTTGTTTTGTTTGGCTCCTCAGAGACAAACAGCTTCTGTTTAAACGACTCAACCAAAGTGTGGAAAACTGAGACATCTTTGTCTTCTAAAATGAGCTTTTATTTTGGTGAGTGTCACTGACTTCCTGTGACTTCCCAGTAATAAAGCAGTAATAAAGGTCCGCCCTGAAGTGGCCACATCGCCACAGTCAGGCTGACGGGAACGCTCCTCAGCGAGCATCTGTCTGCCCTACAGAGGGAAGCTGAAGTATTCCTGCAAAAGCAACCAATCACAGGCCGCTGCTGCTTACCGTCAGTCCAAACACCTGTTTCACGCCTGCTGCACATGCTCACTGCGTGTCTGTCAGCTGTCCCCGAAACTCACTGAGGTGTGACCTGCCAGCTGCCCTCAGGTCCACAGCTCCACTCATGTCCAGCAGTCAGCTGTGAGGCTGACGGGGTTCAGGTGAGTTCAGGTGAGCTCCTCTTTCAGCGGCTGCTTTAGCTGTTGGTGTTTCTGTGACGCATGAGCTGGTTCAGGTTTAGTGTCTTCCAGAGACGATACAAAACACAGACGTAGCTGCTGGATCAGAAAAATGAAGCTGAAGTGGCGGCGCCTCACACCGAAGTTCTACCTGAAGCCACCAGGTGGCGATAGTGCTGTCTGATCCCATAGAGGTGTGAGGGAAAAGCTTTCTGACCAAAGTCCTGCTGAGTTTATGGAAACACACACTTCAATACCCAGTTACACTTCCGTGTCTCTCCTTACAAACACTCCCAGGATTTACCTGGAAGTCTTAAAACACCTCGGCTACTTTAGGATATTTTAATGGTTAAAGGTGTGTGTGTGTGTGTGTGTGTGAGAGAGAGAGAGAGGCTAAAAACATGGCAACAAGTAAATAAAATATTATTATTGGGTAATCATTTATGTTAAGATTCTTTTATAAAGAGCTGGTCCACAGTCAGTGTGTAAGGAGGCTCGTGTGGGAGGTTCGATCCCTAAAACACGCCTGCAAGCAGCTGAATGCAGACACCAGCTCGTCTCAGAGGCTCCACGCTGCCTTAAACGCCTCTTAAACGCAGCGTCACCCACTCTGGGGGACCGTGGAAGGCTCCGGTGTCTCAGAGCCGCTGGTTAGAGCCGGTCACCAGAAACCAGCCGGTCAGGTTCAGTGTTTAGTGTCTGAGACATCCTGCACAGAGTGACAGTGCTGAATGCCATCACATGCGTGTAGCAGCTGGCCCTCACTGAGCATGCTCAGACGGTCCAGGTGATTGCAGGCGCTGAGCTGTGTGAAGGCTGGAGTAATGCGCAGAGCGCTGGAACTTTTGGCCTTCAGGCAGTTTCACCTCCAGCTGTTCTTGTTTTAGTCGAGCCGTTTGACTGTAATTGCTTTAATTATTCCTCAGGTTTTATTACGGGAGCTAATTTGCCCTTCTCTTATTTAACAGCCTTTTCTTACCCTGGTTTCTTCTCGGCGTGCTGCTGCACCTCAGAGGTGACTGGATACGCGACTCCCGCTCAGGCCTTTCCTCCACGTGCTCTCTCTTTGTGGCACAGTGACAGATGGCCCACAGCTCGGCTGATATAAAATAAATAAAATTATTAAATATTGTAGCTGGCTCCTCGCTGACATTTACTGCTGTTTGAGCGAAGGGATCAATTCGGGACGGCGTGCTCACACTGAAAATCCCATCCTCTTTTCATTCCAGCTAAAATTGGCCCCTGGCTGCAGTTGTATAGCTGAAGGCTTCATATTGTGCAGACGGGATCTTGCCCGTGGCAGACGGCGCTCGGGGAAATTATGAGTGAGTGTCATACATCAGACTGGATGGAGGCTTCATGGTAACACGCTTCAGACTGCTGCGTGTACACAGTAATGGCGAGGACGCTGCTGAGGTCACTGCAGCTTTATCACAGCTCTCTGGGCTCCTGACAGGACTTCACCCCGTACAGCTGCGATGAAGGGGAACTGATGCACGGAGACCAAAACAGGCTGATTTTAACACAGGAGTCTATGGGGACTCACTCACTGCTGGAGCCCCTGCTGGACAGTACAGGAACTGCAGCTTCAGCTCTGCAGGTTTAAGCTGTTTGTTCTATTAACAAGCAAAAATAAAATATCACAGATCAAACAACGTCTATGCAACACTATCCCAGCTTCTCTGGTGTGTGTGTGTGTGTGTGTGTGTGCGCGCGCGCATTTCTTTGCTCGTCTCCATAATGACAAACGTCAGCTCAAGGAATCCAAACGGTTTATTGACGTAAGTCTGTGAGTTTATCCTGAGAGGAGCTGACGACAGTCTGAACACTCGCTTTGGCTGCTCTGTGTGAACCGTGGATTTTTCCTGTGGATGTGATATTTGTCAGCTTTCCCGTTTCTGTGACTCCGACTTCATTGTTCGGATTTGTGAGCGCAGGTTTCCGGGCACACGTGGAGACTCCGTCTTTAAGTGATTTCTGCTGTTTCATTAAACTGGATCTCCACTGAGGCTGCTCCTCCACTCCCATAGCTGCAGGTTTATCCCGCTTTAATTGGATCTACATAATTTGCTAGAATTATTCCTAATCTAATTATTCCTTATCTAATTATTTATAATCTATTTGTTAGAAATTTGTGCCACTGCAGGAGGGCAGGGAGTCTGCAGCGCTCAGAAACCCTCAAACCTGGATGGAGTTTTTCTTCCACGGGACGCCCTGATAACCAGGATCGATGCAGTTTTGACCTCATTCATTAGTTTAGTCAGATTTATTACCCCTCTTCACTCTAATTAAGGTTGTGTCGTAACAGGACTATTCCAAAATTAACGGGCGTCTCTCAGAGCTGTAACCATGGGTAAAAGTGTTATTGTACATTAATAAAATAATATTTAACCAACTAGTATTTCTAGTGCCGACGAGCTCAGCAGCAACATGTCGGCGCCGACCGGTCCCCGGCTGTCAGCCGTCAGCAGGACGCTTCACCTGCTGCTACGCTTCAGTCAGGACAGTTTGTGTCAGAGCTCCGCTGATTACAGCGCCCAGAAACATTCATGTGTGTTACTGGGAAATGAGTTCCCCATGACTCAGACTGGAAACATGAGTGTAGGCAGGTGGATGAGCGCCGGTCACGGCGAACAAAGACAGTGAAGCGCTCTATGGTGATATCAGAGCTTCTTTAAATGTCACCGTGCTGCGAGGTGGAGCAGGGGTCCTTTACAGGGTCAGAGGGGTCGATGACAAAATAAAGAAAACCTTTATCACATCTCACAGCTCTGCTGACATCACACCGCCCCCCTGAGCTCAGCACCGTCTCTCCGGATGAGCAGGCGTTGTCGGCGGAGTGATGAGCTGACTGATGTGGGACGGACCGCAGCGTCACTGTGGAGTATGAGCTGACTAATGAGCTCCTTCTCCTGGTTTATTACACAATAATTCCTCGACGGACATAAATTTCAATCATTTATTGATTATATTGATTCATTTCCTTCTTCGAGCACTGAATCTGTTGCTTGAGATTAACGGCACGAAGCGCTGAATCACAGGTCAGGACTGTTCGCCGCCACGTGTCCAAACAGGAAGTGCTCCTGCCCTGAGACGCTCCGGATCACTTAAACCCAGTTCCACTCCTTTGACTCCCATTTTAAGCCTCTTAGCTTATCAGAGGCGTGAGCGGGCTGATTCTACAGGCTGCTGTCTGCTCTTATCTCTGCTCTTCGGCCTCGAGACGCAGCAGCTGCAGAGAGATAGTGGAAGAGCTTCAGTGAAGAATCCACGAGTGTGGCACGTAAGCAGTGCCCGAGTCATCGGATCGTTTTAATCTGTGAGATTTATTTTACTTTAATCTGAGTGTCGCTGCTTCATTAAAGCACCTGAGGACGTTACAGCTCCGCAGCCTCGAGAACAAACCACGACCTCATTATTCCACCAGCAGGGCCAGTGCTGTGGTGGCACCAGGACCGTCCTGACGAGCCTGAATCCTGCAGCCGGCTCGTCCTTTGTGTGGACGTTCTCCCCCCGTGAGTGAGGGTCCTCTCCCACAGTCCAAAGAAGTGCATGCTGGGTAGTGGGTGATGGTAAATTGGTTGTAAGTCAGAGCGTGAACAGCTGAGTGGAAAATGAATGGATGCGTTTATTATCTCACCAACATGTTTCACATCTGACATAATCAAATAATTCAAATCATTAAATTCAATCATGTTACGAGGTATAAAAAGGATGTTTGAAATAAGTGAATAATTCTATTTTTATATGGATGTCTAATATTTTACTTTGTTTGTCTTTGATTTTACATGAAATCGATGTGGTGTGCACCAAAACCAAAGCGCAGCCTCTTCAGGCGTTACCGACTGCAGCTCACCTGAACACTCCAGCTTCAGATGTTCACGCCGACTTTCTTAAAAATGCTCGGCATCAAATCTGGAACTAAGTGAGGAGAGAAGTGTGGAGAGCAGCTCTGTCAGTGTCGGTGCGATGGGGAAACATAAGAGAAAGGATGGATGGGCCTCGACAGAGTGGAATATTTAGCAGCGAGTGGAGGTTTGGTGATGAATGGCCGTCTGATCGGCTGAGAAAACATTATTCCGGCCCGTGAAGCACGCTGCTCAACGTCTGATGGATCTCTCCCTGGATAACTTCAGACTTGCCATCGTTCCCCGGGCAACACGACGTGCTGTGATGAAGTAAAACCCGCCTCTCTTTTCATTTCTATCCTTTAAGTCGTCACCGTGGTGATGAGTGCAGCGGTGGCGCTGCTCAGAGCCTGCGGCGAAAGATGAAGCTCATAACCGGCTGATGGATGCCTTCCGGGATTCCCAGGTAATCAAACAGGCAGATCGGATGCTGTGTTAACTGCTTAGCTGCACCTCGTATCTCTGCAGATTAATGAACGCTCAGACGAGCAGAGAGGAGGGGGTGGAGGAGAGCAGCTGCATCAGACTGCTGCAGGGGGGCGTCATTCAGTCTGACCGTCTTCTCTGTTACTCTGTCAGGTTATTACAGCTCAGTCGGCCACAGAGCCTCTGATGGAGGGGCAGAAACACCTGTATGCAGATGACACGACTGTTTCCACTGCAGCACTTTGAACTGTTTTTATGAAATCAAAGGATTCGTGGATTCACTCAGTCACATGATAGCTAATCTTTATCATTAAAGAACAACTCGATGCACGAGTAGCTCAAGAAAAAATACAAAACACAGCTTATAGTTCAGCCCAGTTCCACACATTTCACTAGGGATGGGTATCGTTTAGGTTTTATCCGATACCGGTGCCAAACCGGTACTTTTGAAACGGTGCCGGTGCTTAAACGGTGCTCAAACCGGTGCTTAAAGAATGAAGAACACAAAATTGGTCCAAAAACCTCTCATGTTCAGCTTTTTTTTTGTAAAAAGATAACAATGTTAGCCTTTTCTGCAGCTATAGGGCATATATGGTCTCACTCTTGGCTGGAAGCAGTGCTTAAACAATGGAAAAAACACAAACTTTGTCCAAAAACCTCTCATGTTTAGCTGTTTTCCACTTTTTCTTTGGTCATTTTAGCCTTTTTGGCCCGGGTGAAGGGAGTATCTGCCATCAAACAAGAAGACAGCCGCATGTAACTACGACGGTGTTTGCTAGTTCACCTTACATGCATTAATGTAATAATGTGGTTAGCGTACTCAACGTTAATTACACACGAACAACATGAAGCTACTCACGCAGAGAAGAACGGCTGCTGCTGCCATCATCATCCTCATCATTTCTGCTACACTGGCAGGGCTAGGGGCCAGGACTCTCCTCTTCGGGTTCTTGGGGGATGTTGCTAACTCCGGGTCCGATAACAGGCACCACACCCGCAGTAGATGTTTGCATCTTTTGCTGTGAAGTACACCCAGACTTTTGATCGCTTCGCCTTGGACATTTTTAATCTGTAGCTCTGCTCTAAAAGAACGTACGTACCTGGCCCCGCCTACTATCCTCGGAAACGTAAAATGATTGGTTAGAATTGGCTCAGGAAAAAAAAAAGCACCGAAATGTGCGCTGCTTTTCGGTCTGGTTACTACCGTTTATGTCAGAACCGGTGCCATCACGGCACCGGACACCGGTACCCATCCCTACATTTCACTCTGGTTATCACCCACCCATCCATCCACCCATCCATCCATCCGCCCACCCATCCATCCATCCACCCACCCATCCATCCACCCACCCAATCATCCACCCACCCAGCCATCCAATCATCCATCCACCCACCCATCCATCCACCCACCCAGCCATCCAATCATCCATCCATCCACCCACCCAGCCATCCAATCATCCATCCATCCACCCACCCAGCCATCCAATCATCCATCCACCCATCCACCCAGCCCCCATCCATCCATCCAATCATCCACCCATCCAATCATCCATCCACCCAGCCATCCAATCATCCATCCACCCACCCATCCATCCACCCACCCAGCCATCCAATCATCCATCCATCCATCCATCCATCCATCCATCCATCCAATCATCCATCCACCCAGCCATCCAATCATCCATCCACCCACCCACCCAGCCATCCAATCATCCATCCATCCACCCACCCAGCCATCCATCCATCCATCCACCCACCCAGCCATCCAATCATCCACCCAGCCACCCATCCATCCACCCAGCCATCCATCCACCCAGCCATCCAATCATCCACCCACCCAGCCATCCAATCATCCATCCACCCATCCATCCATCCACCCAGCCATCCAATCATCCACCCAGCCATCCATCCACCCACCCACCCAGCCATCCATCCATCCACCCAGCCACCCATCCACCCATCCATCCATCCTCTTCCACTTGTGACTCAGGGTCACAAAAGGCAGGGTACACTTGGACATGGCTAACACAGAGTCACACACATCCGTTCACACTCAGGACCCACTCAGGGAGAACAACGATCAGAATCTAAAATAATCAGATCCACATTTTCACCCTGCAAACATTCTCATGTTCACAAAAGAAAACCCAGAGAAATGAGACGGACATCACGTGGTGCAGGGATACCCTCAGAAAACAAGCAAAGCCTCCATTTACATGTTTGTATTCCAAACATCTCTGAGCTGACGTCTCCGATACAAGAAACACAAGGCTGACAAAAACGGGGGAAAGAAACTGAAAGCAGACAGCTGGAGAGGCTGATGGACTCACCAGAATTTTTGTTTTGGACCATGGAGCTGTCAAACATTCTTCACTTGATCTCCATTTCCACAGTTTCAGCTCCCAGCTCAGTGCTGACACAGTCTGCTTCTTCTCTAGCATCACATCCACACACACGAGTGCACATGTAAGCCATAAGAACAAAACGGCGGGCAGTGCCAAATTCAGCCTCCACAGCACGCCAGCCTGGAGATAAGCAACATTTAAAATCCATCCCATTCATAAACTACACACACCAAGAACAACAGTTACGACTGTATAAATGAGATAAACACATGAACAGGTAAAGTCATTATTAAGCTTTAAAGGCAGATATCAACAGTTTATTTCAGGTGAACTTCAGACTGAGCAGAAACGTTTTTGCTGTTCATCAAAATTTACACCATTTTTATGGAGGTTCAGCAATGTGTGCACGCAGACAGCACAACTCATTATTCAGCAAACTCTAGTAGCAGAAATTCATTTAAGGTAAGCTTGTAATAAACTGATTTCTGCTCTGCATCTGTTCACTGTCTGCACTCTTTGTTTCATCCTGACATGACTGGTTTTAGATGAAAACGTGGACAAATATTGAAACTGTTATTGAATTTGATTGTCTCAGTACTTAAATGGTGAACCACAAATCTTGAAGGTTACCTGTTCAACAAACCTTAAACGAGGACATTTTCACTTTACCGTGTTTTTCGGACCATAAGGCGCATTAAGCAAAACAAAACAGTCAGATAAGTCAAACTTTACTCAACTCATTCTTCTTGCTTCCTCCACTTCTGTACCATTGTAGTAGTAGTATTTATTTATTGTCATTGTCAAGAACAATGAAATTGTGTTTGAAGCTTCTACAACAAATAATAATAAATACTAAATTCCCCTTAGACCCAAGTGTGACTATTTAACCCAGTGTGACTTCAGTGCAATGAGACGATCCTTAGCAAAAACATGAGAATATGACAGGTAATGTTCATGGGACATTCAGACAAAGACCTGAGAAATAAGACAAAGTGCAACAGTGCAACCCGTTCAATTATTGTACTGTGAGATATGATAACTGTCTATTTTTCAGACCAGTTCACTGCTCTTAATAGGTTGGATATGGTTAATGTCCGTGAGAAGGGGGGGGCAGAGAGGGGGGGCAGAGTTCAGGAGCCTCACAGCCTGTGGATACAGGCTGTTGGCCAATCTGGACGTTCTGGCCTGTATGGACCTGTACCTTCTCCCTGAGGGCAGCAGGTGAAAAAGGTGGTGC
Source organism: Oreochromis aureus (assembly GCF_013358895.1). Taxonomy (NCBI): domain Eukaryota; kingdom Metazoa; phylum Chordata; class Actinopteri; order Cichliformes; family Cichlidae; genus Oreochromis; species Oreochromis aureus. The sequence goes on along the minus strand of NC_052946.1, from coordinate 41,554,388 downwards.
GCAGGGTGATGTTGGTCCCGCAGGATACTGTGCACCCTCCTCAGACAGCGAGTGGGAAAGATGTTGCTAATCTCTGGCAGAGTCGTTCCAATAATTCTGCCAGCTTCTTTCATCAACCGCTGGAGTGCTTGCTGGTCGGCCTTGGTGCAGCTGGGGAACCACACTAGAAATCCGTACGTCAGAACGCTGCTGATGGCACAGTTGTAGAAGTTCAACATCAGAGGTCTGGGAATGTGTGCGCTCCGCAGTCTCCTCAGGTAGTAGAGGCGCTGTTGGGCCTTCCGTACAGCTGAGGTGATGTGGTTGCCCCAGGACAAGTCCTCAGTCACAGTTACCCCCAAGAATTTAAAACTGCTCACCCTCTCCACCGCCTCACTGCCAATGAAGAGAGGCAGGTGGTTGTTGTGACCTTTCCTCCGGAAATCTACAATAATCTCCTTGGTCTTTTTGGTGTTTAAGACCAAGTTATTGTCGCGGCACCATGACTCTAGTTGTTGCACCTCTGTCCTGTAGTTTGTCTCATCGTTGTTGGATATGAGTCCGAGCACTGTAGTGTCGTCGGCAAACTTAACAATGAGATTAGACGCGCAGGAGGAAATACAGTCATGAGTGAAGAGAGTGTATAGCAGAGGGCTCAGAACACACCCCTGAGGGGCACCGGTGTTGACCACAAGGGTGGAAGAGGTGTTCTTACCCACTCTGACGCTCTGTCTACGGTTAGTGAGGAAGTCCACAATCCAGTTGCACAGGGAGGAGTTGAGTCCCAGTTGATGGAGTTTGGGACGGAGTTTGTATGGCCGGATGGTATTAAAAGCCGAGCTGTAGTCTACAAAGAGGAGCCGTGCATAGGTGTTCTTGTGCTCCAGGTGCTCCAGTAGTGTATGCAGCACTATGGCGATCGCGTCCTCAGTTGACCGGTTCTCCCTGTATGCAAACTGGTGCGGGTCCAGAGGTGGTGGAAGGGCAGCTCTGATGTGTTTAATGACCAGTCTCTCCAGGCATTTGGCGGGAATGGGGGTGAGTGCCACAGGTCTGAAATCGTTCAGACATGTGACATTTGACTGTTTGGGAATGGGAACGATGGTTGCTGCTTTGAAACAGGATGGTACCAGTGAACAGGACAGCGAGGTGTTATATATAGAGGTGAAGACATCCGCCAGGTCCGCAGCACAGTCCTTTAGCACCCGGCCCAGCACTCCATCTGGTCCGGCCGCCTTCCTGGTGTTAATGCTGCGGAACACCCGCCTCAGCTCATGAGCGCTCAGGACTGGAGCAGGGTCGGTTAAGGGGAGTGGGGACAGGACAGGGTCGGTGTTCTCCCTATCAAAACGGGCATAAAAGAGGTTTAGGTCCTCAGCCAGAGTAGGACTGTCGGCTGAGGGTGGTGGTGTTCTCCTCTTGTAGTCCGTGATAGCCCTGATGCCCTCCCAGACCTGTCTTGGGTTTGTGCTGTTCTCAAACCTGGCCTCGATGCGCCTCCTGTGCTGCTGCTTGGCAGTCTTGATGCCTCTTCTCAGGTTAGCCCTGGCAGCACTATATGCCTCCTGGTCTCCAGATTTAAAAGCGTTGTTCCTCGTTCGGATAAGTTGTTGAACTCCGTGTGTCATCCAGGGTGGATTATTAGGGAACACACGGAGTCGTTTCCAGGTTGTTACATTGTCCACACAGAAACAGATGTAGTCCAAGACAGTGGAGGTGTAACTGTCCAATGCGACACGATTGTCAGTGTCCTGCTCCTTGAATACATCCCAGTCTGTGCGGTAGAAACAGTCCTGGAGCATCGGAATAGCATCCTGCGGCCATGTTCTCACAGTTTTGGTTGTAATCCCAGTGCTCTTGATCTTTGGTGTGTATATTGGGTGTAGCAGAAGAGAGAGATGGTCTGACAGACCCAGGTGGGGATAGGCCTGGGCTCTGTGTCGTTCGCCATGTTGGTGTACACCTGGTCCAAAGTTCTATCTCCTCTGGTAGCACACTTCATTTTCGGTGGAAATTGTGAAGTACAGATTTCAGGTCCGTGTGGTTAAAATCCCCAGCCACAATGAAGACACTGTCCGGGTGTGCTACCAGGCTGTTATTGATGCTGCTGCTCAATTGTGCTAACGCTAGCTTAGCATTAGCATCTGGTGGAATGTAAACAGCGCAGATGTAAACGGCAGAAAATTCCCGAGGGAGATAGAATGGACGGCACTTTAACACCAACAGTTCTGCCTCTGTACTGCACAGTCTGTCCGTTACCGTGACGTTCGTGCACCAAAAGTTGTTGATATAGATGCACAGCCCCCCGCCGGTCTTCTTACCAGAGTCCGCAGACCTGTCGGCTCGGTAGGCGGTGCGGCCTGTTAGATCAATAGCCGCATCGGGAATGGCGCTGTCCAGCCAGGTTTCAGTGAAGATCATGCACGAACAGTTGTTGAAAGTCCGTCGAGTGGCGATCTGCAGTCGTATTTCATCCAGTTTGTAACGAATTGAGCGAGCATTGGAGAGGAATATGGTCGGGAGTGGTGGTTTGAACGGACTAGCCTTTAGCCGTGCCCACAGGCCTCCCCGCCTGCCTCTCTTCTGCCTCCGCTCGCAGCGTCTCCTCCTGCGGCTCGCTGTTGCGGGTAGCCCCGGGGGTTGCTTGACGATCTCCAGGGGGATGAGATACTCGGATGTTAGTTGAAGATCTCCACGGCTTAGTTGTAATAGTTGTAGTAGATCATCTCTGTTGTACTGAAGTAAACCCAGACTGTGTGAAATGATACACAGTGCCACCAAAAGTGCAAAAATGTAGGAGCTCCGGGCCGCTGCGTCTGTGCGCGCCGCCATCTTACTGGTGTATCATAGTACACCAGTAAGATGATTCATTAATGTTGAATTCTCTGGCAGCTGCTCTATTCCTGGTAAAGCAGCAACGCTGATCATCTTATTAAAGATGAAAGAATTCAGACAGTTTGTAACTCTCAGTGATGCTGCAGTGTTCGTTTGACTTTGGGACCTGAAGCGGACGGAGTTTAGGACCCAGATTACTCCGCGAGGCTCCTGACTACAGTAGCTGTAATGCTCCGACAATCCATCAAGCGGTGCGGCTTCGTAGCTTACCAAAGTCGTGACAGATGTTTGAGCGCGGTGTGCCACAGAAAATCGGTTCGAGGTCAGTGAGCACAACCAGAATTCATACATAAGGCGCGCTGTCGATTTTTGAGAAAATTAAAGGATTTATGCCTTATAGTGCGGAAAATGTCAGTGTCATGGAAACGTATGCACAGACATAACTGCACAATTTGAAAAACACTGACGCCCACTTACAGTCACTCATGAAGGTTTGGAAACATCTACATGCAGATGACACAGTTAAGTTATATTCCAGGAAAATGCAAAGCTTACGTAGAATAAAAAATGATATTTAGGAATATTTAATGTATTTAATTAACTCATTGGACCAACTATGAAATAGCTACACACACTAACTTGTTTTTTATACTGTAGATGCTGTTTTCAGCCATCAGCTCGTCACATGTCCAACACTCGTGTTATTATCCAAATCATTTCTTGTGGAGCTTTCAGGACAATTATACTCCAGAATCATCCGGATGTTTTTCAGGCTTCCTGCTTCAGTGCATCATTATAAATAAAGAAATGAACACTACATTGAAGAGCCACACCTGAGCTGTAATTTGAAGACGAGTGTGGGAGAAACAGTCCTTTTAACACCGACTGCTCAGACTGTAAGGGTGCAAAAAATTAATTGGACGGATACAAACAGGAAGCAGATGAACCATCAACAGGAAAAAATCATCAGGCAGCAGAGACGACAATGATTGCTGCAAACTGGAAGGAGACAGAACATTAGACACATAAAGGAGGCATTCAGAGAGCACGGCAGGAAACAAAGACACGTCTTCATTCAGACAATCTGCCCGTGAGCGCTGCTCTGGGTTTCGGTCTGAATGATGGAAATAAAAACATTGAGTCCATCTGCTGATCTCTGAAGCACACACAGACATAAACCACTGACCAGGAAAACATCTACGACCATTAAAACCACGGAGGAGACGGGTGGAGCCTCGAAACACCAGGAATGAGCTCCTGAGGAAGAATCAAACTCATCGAGCTTCCTGCATATGAAGCTGTTATTATAGCCGTTACATTACTGCATTACATCGAACTACAGCAGTGCGCCTGCCACCTGCCCAGAGACACCTGCACGCTGCAGCCTGTGATGGACCTGCTGTCCAAACCTTTTGACCACAGCTTATATCTTATACATCAGCCTTTAAAACCAGGTTTATACACAGCACAGATTACAGGTTTTACACTTTATTAAGCGCGGTGATTACGAAGTGTCAACAACCAAACAAGAAGACAAACGTCAAAATTCAAGGAGGACAAGAGGCGGGGATGAGCGAGGTATTGGCTGACAGTGACGGCGGTCTGACACGAATAAATGACAATGAAAGTGTTTAAGGCTACGTCTACACTAATCTGGATAAATTTGAAAACAGTGTTTTCGTCTAAAAACGCGTCCACACTATCGTTTTCAATCCTTTTCATCCACACTGGAAATGCTACGTTCCAGTACTGTGCATGCATGAAACGTAAGACGATTCGACCTGCGTCATTTCCGTCTGCCGTTTTTTTACTTTCCGGCTCTTTGAAACATGGCGGCGAAATCTCGAGGAAAAGTGCCGACTTTTATCTTTAGCTATCTGGAGCATGTACAAACTGATATTAAGCTTTAATAGGGCTGTCAAAATTGAGAGCAAACAAAACAGCTGCTGTACAATACCGTCTGCCGTCTTAGTTGAATTGGTCACATGACTGCATCACATGACTAAAATGCGTCATCGTTTTTCGCCGTCCACACTGCGATGCCAAAACAGCATTTTCAAATGTATCCGCTTTGGAGAGCGTTTTCAAACGGAAACGTGTTAGTGTGGACATGGCCTAAAAAAATCCCAGCTGACTGTGTGAATGTAAATGAAGGTGTGACACAGCTGACTGTGAATCACAAAAGCAATCGCAGATCTGCTCCTGAGCCGCTGCACGTTTATCAAATCTGCAGATCTGCGAGGTCAGATGGATTTTACACAGAGAGCGACAGACAGAGACCCGGAGATGAAATCACTTTAAAGTGAAGCAAACAGGAGCTGCAGGGGAGAAATTTCCCCAAGAGCTCCTGGAGGCAGATATCTGCGAGCCTTGGTCCTCCCGCTGCGAGCTGCCAGTTCAGAGTTCGGTCGGCATTAAGGAGCCGTTACTCCGTCAGCACTCTGAGCGGCCAAGAAGCTGGATGGAAAACAAATACCTGGCAGTGTTTGTCTTCACTGCTGACTCAGACATAAACAGGAAAGCTTCCTCACGTGTGCACTTCACTTTTTATTCGTTTCAGTTATCACTTCACAGAGACGAGCGTCTGCAGACCTGCACTCATTTATTCTTAATTAAAGCTGCATCACGTGACGGGCTGGTCGGCCCGATGAGGTCGAGCTGCAGCTCTGAGAGCAGAGCGTCACACGCTGAGAGGGCGGCGGTTTCCAGCTCATTTCATCATCCCGAGCAGAAATAAAGACGCTCCTGTCGGCTAATGTCAGACGTCAGCGGGCTGTCTGTGTGTTACTCTGCACAGCTTAATTAATAAACACGCCTCTTTATTAGGGACAGATGCCACAAACAGCTGCTTCACAGTTTATAATAAAGCAAACCTCTGCGTGTGATGACTTTCTGAAGGATAACTCATTAAACCCGGCAAACATCGGAATCTCTGGAAGTGTACAGTCCAGCACAGTCAGCCCACAGTCACACCGAGGGGAGCATGGTTGGAGACCTCTGTCGCCTTGGTAACGATTGATTTGAAGACGGCGACCCGGTCTGAGACCACTCGCGGTCAGCTGCCGTCTTCAAAGTGACTTGGATTCATCAAGATGGCGCAAAACAGCGATAAGATCGGTCAGTGACTGAACGGGTCACGCTGTCTGTCTGTGATGAGACGGCGACTAACTGTGACGTTAACATGAACTACTTAATGTAAGCAGGATACAGGCAGCTGGCACAGACAGCAGAGACAAACCTTCACCAGTCTGAGAGTGACTGGAGTCCACGTTGGACCCTCTGGGTGACCAGTTAGTCCCACACAGTCGGTCACCGAAAGCAGGACAGATCAACGCGACCACTGACTGTCCTGCTCTCTGTGACTGAGCCATTACTAACACTCATCAAGAGTTAGAGTCTTGGAGTTTTAGATGTTGTTCGCATCAGGAACTAGCTGACAGGAAGCAGATGTTCCTCCAGCGGTGAGACGCTCAGCTGTGGGTTTAACAGCCTAAATCTCTCAGCAGGTTATGAACACGTTTTAATGAACATGTCAGTGATCTGTGGCAGTTTGTTGAACTTTCATGAAATGATGAAAACTGTTGCTCTCAATTATGTGTCGCTATGAATTATGGGAGGTAGAGGAGGTAACTGAAGCCTGCGTGCTGCGAGACGTCAGTCTGGAACCTTCTGAAGTAAAGCCGACTGCTTCCTGCGTCGGGCTCTGACCTTCCTGCTTTGTGTTTATGGAGTTCAGCTGTGTCTCATTCCCCACCGTGTCCGGTTTCCCATCAGCCCTCAGTGTGAGTGTGTGTGTGTGTGTGTGTGTGTGTGTGTGTGTGAGCACAGTGCTGTTTGTTGGACTTTAGTATGAAAGCTTGCTACTGTGTGGACTCTGCAGTCCACACAGCGACACGACAGGAAGCTCCGGCGATCGATACTCGCTGGATTATTCACTAATCTGCAGATAACCCCCCCACACACACACACACACACACACACACACACACACACACACACACACACACATACCACACACACACACACACACACACACACACACACACACACACACACACACACTGAGCTAATTTTATGATCTGCTTGATAAACTTAATCCGGTTCACAGGAGTAAATGATCCTGATGCTCCTCACAGAGTATCTGAATCACTGTTTCAGGTTTTAATTTTTTTCCTAATGAGTTCGTCTCTTTACTTTAAACTATTTTTAGAGGCTGTTTAAATGTTTCTCTGTTGGAACAGAGGAATTAGCAGCTTTGGGATGAAGTTTTTCTCAGACGCTGCTCATTAGTGCAGAAGTCTCACTCGTGTTTGCTGAAAGCAGCGCGCTGACTCAGTGTTAAAGTTGGATCAATGAGAGAGTTTATTAGCGATGCACAGAGAGCCGAGCGTGGAGGGAAACCCGAAAACAAACAGAGCACCTCTGCAACGAGAACCAGCGTCTCATTTCTCAGGTTTCTAATCTTTAAGGAGGTTTGATCTTCATCACCATCACCTAAAGATTCAGCTGGTTACAAACATCATGAGACCAGCCATGTCCGACAGCGAGAGCAGCACATCAACCTCAGACCAGGATTCAGTCAGCAGCAGCCAGCGGGCAGGGCCAGCTGTTGGTGCCGGACCTGAAACCGAAGTATCTCTGCCCCCAAAACACCTCTCAGACTCGGGGGCCCAGGACTAGAAACCTGCTACTGCTGAAGGTGGAGGCAACATACACCGCCAGGCTACAGAGGAGGACGTGCTAGCAGCAAATGACCCCGTTGAGCGTCACTAACTGCACGTCATGTGACAGCAAGAGGAAGTGGATGGATCAAGGATAAAGTCACTGTAAGGCTGCAGACGCTCACACTGACGTCTGCTGTGTAACTCCTGCACTGTAACGCTGCTGCCGGCACCTCGTGGTCGGATACAGGCTGCGATCAGGAAGAGCAGCTTATAAATCCCACCACCCACAAGCTGCGAGCATCAATCACAGATTCAGAAATATTATTGCAAATTTCCTAAAATATGGTGATACAACTCTGCAGTGACATCCTGCAGACCTCTCTGCGCACTGAGAGGCCGCTCCTCTCATTCCCACTGATTGCTGTATTCCCTTTGAAGCCAGGAGGCTGTGGGAGATTAAGCCTGAGAGGAGGCGGCTGTGCAGATGAAGAGGGCGAGTTCTGCTCGGGGTGACGCCGGACGACCGCTGTGCCGTTCATTTCATCCGAACGCCGTTCAAAAGCCAGCGCAGATCGATGACCCGGGCTCCATCCACGTGGAAACATCGGGCAACTGTTTGGTGTTAAAGACGCTCCCTGTCAGCGCCGCGTCCTTTATTAATGCGCTAAAAAACGCAGAGCATAAATGTCAGGACGCATCCTAACCGGTGAGCTGTGAAGAGCCATCAGATGGCTGCAAATGTCAGCGAGATTATTCAGAGAGCAATCAGCGGCGCCACGCGCTCTAATGAACTCCGCTCAAGCTTCTCTGACTCAACAGTTTGTTCGGCTTCTTCGGTGTTTGCAGGACGAGTGTCTGATGGCGCCTCCAGCACACGGTTAGGAAAAGCAGGGTCGAGTGTCGTGGATGTGACGCGAGCCCAGAGAAACCAACCTGAAAGCCGCTGCACGCCACAAACAGTCCACAGTGCTCTGAACGCGCCGTTTCCAGGCGACAGGTGGTAGGAGCGCATCGGTCAGGTTCAGGATGTTTTACCTTTGTTGGAATTTTAGGCTAAACTACACCTGAGTCTGTGTGAAGAGTCAGAAAGCCCTCCTGGAATCTCCTAAACTGCTTCTTACGAGTGAAACCTTCATCCTGAAGCCCAAAGAGATGACCTCCGCGTCACATCAAACCCCCGCGCTAACAGCAGCAAATGAACCTTCACGAGCTTCACGCCCTCATCACAACACCGCTCTGATTTGACGCCTGTCTTATATGCAGGAGCGTTTAAAACAAAGCTTTAATCCTACCCCTGACCCCCTCCTTACAGCTGATGACGAGCCCGCGCAGATCTTACCTGCCTCTCTGGAGAGCTGCATGAAGGCGTCCACGCCCTTCTCGCCGTAACTGCCTTCCGACGCCACCGTTGAGACGTAGTTCCAGCCCATGGTCTTGACAATGTCCACCATGGCCTGAGCCTGGAAGCTGTCCGGAGGGACCACCCGAGAGAAGAAGTCGTACCGCCGGTCGTCGCTCAGCTCCGGCGCCGTGGAGGCGTAGCTGATCTGAGGGATCTGCAGGAGGAGAGTGGAAGGAAACAGGGAATGTTAGGACAGGAGCATGGAGGTGACACAAAAGGATTCTTCGGGAACGACTGGACAGGTGATTATTATAAACATCTGGATGATGGCGAGGTCTGCGGCATGAACCAACATGAGCGCACATATCAGTGATCAGTTATGGCGGGGCAGTTATGGAAGAGGAGGAGAACTGCTTCTGATGATAAGTGTGCTCAGTCTGATGTGACCCTGTCTGACTGTTCACGCCGGGCGCTCACTTGGACACATGTATTAATAATTACATACATATGTATATATCTGCTGGTAAACGAAATTAATGATTTTATGGTGTTTATGTCACATTGTATTAATATGAAAATTATATGTAAATGTAAGTGTAAATAAGAGTTATAAAACCACTTTTAACACATTTTATTACTGTTACAATATTCAAAGCTTTTATAACATGTTTAGATGTTTTCATGAGGTTTTAGGACCTTCTGCTGCTCGGCTGTTCATCAGCCTAACGAGGTCTCATTAATATTAAGGCTGATTGGTTCTGCTGTTCAGCCGCTCATAAAAACTGAAGTTATTGATCGTTTTTGTACTGAAGGAGTCTGAACAGGAGTCGTGAACATGAAAGCTGAGGTGAGCAGAAAGAAGCACACACACACACACACTCAGAAGCTCAGAGAGGAAAACCTCCAACTGCTGCACCAGATCTTGGACTTATTACTGTCTCTGTGGACGTGAAGCTCCACCTCCAGTCTCTTTGCGTGTTTCACACCTGCCATGTTTAGTCCATTTAATCTCTGGTTCGATCCCCCCTCGGTGCGGTTCGGTAGCGCAGGTGTGAACACAGTCGCCACACTCGGTATGGTTAAAAACAACAGAGACCCTTTGGAGGAGGTGGTCTCTGCAGAGCGGTTTGTTTATGGTGCGAACATGATCAGAACCAGCTGTATGTTACAAGTCTGAGCTACGTGTGCTTTGTATTCTCGATGCCAGGAGGTACTATAGATGTGTGCAGGTCTGTACGGGCTAGCTGGGAAACGAACACAAAGGCCCAGAGAGGGCGCTGGGACTTTATCTGCTGCTGTGAGCATCAGAACGAGCACTGAAGGACTCACTGAGTCCTACATCCTGCAGGGGCAACGTGTTTCTGAACACATGCTTCAAAGGTAAAATAAAATCATAGGCTGCCGTCAAAATCCTCAAACTTTCAGAGGATAAAATCATTCCTTGTGTCCATCAAGACAAAAAAAGACCCAGAATCCAGAGTGAAACCAGATATGAAGGCAGGACCTTCTCCTGCCTGACCGACCTGTCTGAGAGGCTGATGGCTGATTTGGAGAAATCCATCTGAACGTCCACGAGATGCTAAAATAAAACAGCTGGACGCTCGCAGCGTCAGAAACAGGCCCGCGTGACCTCCACAATGATGGTCACGCCCTCCACAGAGCACACCTCTCTGCTCAGCAGCCGCCTGCAAACACCTCCAGCACGTATTCAGTTTTCTATGACTGAAAAATGCTTCGTCAATAATGGAAATTCATGCACATTTACTTCAGCTCCATTATTTGGTTTCAGGCCAGAGAAAATATCTGATGCTCAAAATAAACCACATGCAAACGACACAAAGAGGTGAAACTATTTATCAGTGGCTCCTGTTCCAGATGTTCATATGAGCAAAGTTTCAAATCATGACGTCAGCATCTGCTCTGTGTGATGTCACTGAGCCAGTACCTGAGACCTGATGGAGGGGCGGGACCTGGTGGTGGGGGAACTTCCTCACTGGCCTGAGCTGGGATCAGCTACCTGCTGTTCCTTGTATTGACAAGGGACAGCCAATGAGAAAGAAGCTGCCTGTCCGAGAGGCGGTGCTAAGGCCCACAATAAGACAAAGAAGGATTATTATGAAATGTGAATCGCTTTGTATGAATCACATCACGTGACTGGACTTCCTGTGTGATGAGGCCGTGGAGGGTGGAGCCTCCTCTCCACCCCCTGCTTCAATAACACTCAGCCAGCTCCGCCGTGTGGCCACCAACGACTCCCAAATTGATCTGAGACAGCGAGGTGAGCTGCGAGGCGAGGACGTTCCACGCCTCTGAGGCGAGGAGAGAGATGACGGGAGAGCTGGAGCATCGATCGGCAGCCCTGACAGGAAAACGAAACAGCCAATCAGAGGCAGGAAGAACGGCGCGGCGGCCTCAGCGATGATCCAACACGCTCGCTGGAATTTCCATCTGACATTAATGCGCCGCAACGAATGCAGAGGACTCAGAATTACTGACCTTCTGCTCGTCGCCGATGTCTATTAACGAGCGCTTGTGAGGGAGGACGGCGCCGCAGCGAGCCTCCTTGTGAGACCTGAACCTTCAGAGGAGTCAGAGGTCAAAACAAACAGGCGGCGGGGACCCCAGACAGAAATGTTGGGAGGTTTCCGTGGATTCGTCTCATCCAATCGTTGCTTCTTCTCCCTCTGATGATCATTTCGTGCTGTTTGTGGCTTTTTGAGCATTCTGTCTCATTCTGTCTCCATTTCTAATCTGTTTCCATATTATTTTATCAGAAGCTGAATTTGATCTTTGCCTCATATAAAGATAAGAAATTTGTGAGCATCTGAGATTTGTGAGCGCGCTCCGTCTGCACGCCGTCCAGAGTTTCTAATTGAACAAGAATTAGATCCATTAAACACTGTTTGAGTGTGAGAGCGCCAACTGTGGAGGTTACGTCACCATCTCCTCGCTGTTCTCGCGTCTCTGACAGATTCCTTCACCCTCCATTAATTACCCAGCGGGCCGCATCTGCTGCAGCGGCGGGCTCTCTGAACTGAATCGGCACGTTGGACTTCAGTCAGGCGTGCTGGAGAGCAATCTGCAGGTCATCGTACAGACGCAGAGGGATTTCTCTCTGAGAAGCGACGTCCTCATCCTCAGCAGATCAAACTGAATCTAAAATGATGTGTTTCATGTCAGCGTGTTCAGACCGACCATTTCAGCGTTTTATTCTGAGAATCACACGCCGAGGATCTTCATCTCCTCCAGAGTCCCACATCTCTGCTGCTTGTAAAAGTCATCGAATCATGTGTGAGCAGCTTGTCCTCGCGGCGCGCCGTGTACGTGCAGAGTGTCAGTGGATCAGTGCGATGCTCCGGGAAGCCCTGCACTGATCCTCAGCACATCACTCCGTTAACAAAATAAAACCACACACACAACAACAGCTGGCACCAATGCACTCGTCCAATCAGCAAGCCCGACTCTGGCAGCGTGACGTTAGGTTTCTGTCATGGTGCCGGGCGGAGCCGCTGTATCTCCTTGCAGTGGCGACACCTGTGAGTAACCAGCGGTCACAATCGTTCTTCGCGAGATCGTCGGCTCACCACAGTGAAGGCCGTCATGGTGTTTTAGTCACTGCCGCACTGGTGTCGGCCATGTTTTTCTCTGCTCGCAGTAACACTTTGAACATTTGTTAGTTTGGTCGGTTTCCCCTTTCTCTGATCAGTCTTTAAGTTTTTTGTCATGTTGGCCAAAAGCCAATGATTAAAGACTGAAAGATTGTGCGAGTGTGACATCTGCTTCAAACATTGTTGGAAAGTTCCTCAGCAGAGTCCCTGAATGAGAAACACACCACATCACTCAAATCATTCTGTCACTGGCAGAAAAATCAGCAGCAGCTCATTTTTCCAAATCCTCTGCAGCCTCTCGGCAAACAGGGAAGGACCTCAAATAAACTGTGAGACCCGGAACAAACACAGGAAGTCAAAAGCTCACGACGCGTTAATGAACAGAGCTGCCGTATTTCAGGCTAAAACCAGGGTTTCATGTTTCCCTGAGCTGCAGCAGTGAGATAACACAGTCCTCACTCACAGGTCTCGACAGGATGTGCCGTGCCTGTGATAACAGCACATTTAGAGGGTAAAACAGACGATATTCTCCCTGAAAATAAAACAATCCATCCATCTGAATTGGGCCCAGCGGGCTCCTGTAGCCAGCCGTTTGTGTTTTGAAGACTGTGGCTGAAGGATATGATCTTTACTTAAGGCCCAGAGTGGCAACGCTGGAACCCCGCCAAGGGTCTCAGAGATAATTTGATCTGAGGGCTAATTTCCACGAATCACTGAGAACATCTCGTATACACTCAAAATCCAGCTGAGGATAAAAATGCCTCTGCTTCCTCCACTACACGATTCCACTTCCTGTTCACATTTCATTTCAATTTTATTTATATAGCGCCAAATCACAACAGCAGTCGCCTCAAGGTGCTTTATATTGTAAGGTAGACCCTACAATAACACATACAGAGAAAAACCCAACAATCATATGACCCCCTATGAGCAAGCACTTTGGCGACAGCGGGAAGGAAAAACTCCCTTTTAACAGGAAGAAACCTCCGGCAGAACCAGGCTCAGGGAGGGGCGGGGCCATCTGCTGTGATTGGTTGGAGTGAGAGAAGGAAGACGGGATAAAGACATGCTGTGGAAGAGAGACAGAGATTAATAACAGATATGATTCGATGCAGAGAGGTCTATTAACACATAGTGAGTGAAGAAGAAACCCCCAGTGCATCATGGGAATCCCCCGGCAGCCTACACCTATTGCAGCATAACTAAGGGAGGATTCAGGGTCACCTGGTCCAGCCCTAACTATATGCTTTAGCAAAAAGGAAAGTTTGAAGCCTAATCTTGAAAGCAGAGAGGAAGAACAGCTGCAGCCATGTTGGTCACAGCTCAGTGATTTCAGCATCAAAGAGCTGTGCTGCACTCAGGCCGAGGAGCTGTCAGTGTCACGCGGTCCCTGGAAGTTTGCCTTTAAATCCCAATAAACAGTTGCTTACAGCCCACTGCAGCAAAGCAACATAATCTTAAAACACAGCTGCTAAGTCCACCGACCTTTGACCTCCGATGAAATGAAAAAGCCAGTCTACTTCCAGGGTTTTGTTTTCTTTATTCACTCTCAGACCTTTAATGCAGACGCGTCCATGTTTGTGCTCATAGCAGTCTGATATACAACGATACAAACACACGACAAACACACGTAACACAACACAACAAGACCTAAAACGCCTCAAAATAGATGCATAAAAACTACAAATAGAAACAAAGAGGAGAGCGAGGAGGACAACACAAAGACCTCCAGGTTTATAATTGCTGAGACCAAGGTCACCATAGTGGTATATACAAAAGGTAGCCCCTCCCCTAAACAGCTAAGGTGGATTTCAAGAGGCTAACTGTAAGAACTGCAGCCAATCAGACCCTATATACTTTGACTTTTCAAAATAAAAGTCCCTCCTTCTGTTTTCTCTGCACAAACTTGGGTTAACTACACGTCTGCTGCAAAGACAGTTATTTCCATGTCACTTCACATCTCTTCTCATCCGTCGTTCTACCAGAGGCGTATGAGCCCAGTGCACACGTTCGTGCACACGTATCATATGTGGGAGGAGAGGCGGTGCAGTCGCCCCTCTGTGAGTGAATCAGAGGTGGAGAACGAGAAACGCTGCCTCCTAATCACACTTAATTACAATGACCCCGCTCGCCTGAGGTGCAGCAATCACAGATTTCATTACAGCCGCTCATTTTGTGCGATCAGGCAACACACACACACACACACACACACACACACACACACACACACACACACACACACACACAGAGGACTGTGCATGCATTCATCAACACTCTGTTATTTTCCAGCCTGCTGACGGACGGCTAAATGAAGCAGAAACAACGAGCTGCAGAACAGTTTCACTTCCTGACTCACACTGTGTGTGTGTGTGTGTGTGTGTGTCTGAGCATTGTTATTATCACTTTATTTGTAAACCATCAGCATTCAGCTTGACTGTGATTCACCTCCAGCAGGAGTCTGACAGACCGACTGACTCAGCCTCCATCCCTTCATCCTCCTCTTCCTCTCCCTCCTTCCTCGCCCATCTCTGTTTCTTGCCGGTTCTCCGCCTGCTGGCTTTTTGAAGTCCTCATCAGCGAGGATCTGATTTGGCACCATAAAAACGTGGATGAAAGTGGAGCAGCAGGTGAGAGCGCTGACATTTCTCTGATTAAGTAGGCCGGCGAGGTGGAAGCAGGGAACCTGCGCCACACGGTTTATGAGCCTCGTCCTACAGACCAGGGAGGGTGTTTGAAACCGTTTAACACCGCGCTCCGTGTGCCGCCGTTATCACACCAATCCAAGCTAATGTCAGACCACAACGAGACACATGGGAGCCACAAAGACATACAACAGGACTGCAACGAGACAACAGCTAAGGTCGTGAGACATTAAAGACCACAAAGAGACAAAACACGAGTGACAAGAGATGAAAACAACCAGCAGCAGGTCGACAGTACAGCTACAAGTACAAGAAGAATCCATGTTGGCGTGCGTCTCATCTTGTGATGTTACTGATTACCGGACTCTAAGCTAACGTTAGCGTGTGTGGCTCAATGGCAGGAGCAGAAGAGAGGCGGTGGGCGGCGACATCAGCCCACGGGCTGTTAAAGGTGAGCGAGGTCTCGGCTCCAAACGTGTTTAATTCATGAAACACGTTACCCGACACTTATTTAAATGTAACTGATTAATTCATGCAAAGACACACACTCCTCAGATGCTTTCACATTAAAAGCCTCGTTCCACACAGCGGCCCCATTAAGTCCGGTCAGGACTCGTGCTTACATAATTCATCAGGCGTGCTCCTCTCTTTAATCTCATGCTGTTAATTCGTTTGTCCTACTGCGCCCTCCATCCTCACCTCGCTGTCGCCTACAACCGAAGAGGAGGAGGAGGTGGGAGGTCATTAGAAGAAGAATATTCTGGAGGAGAGGAATGCGAGGCGAGCCGTCCGTGGCCGCTTAAATAATGACCTCGCTGCCAATTAAATTTTCAGTGACCTCACCTAATTGAATGGTACACTCAGCCCAGCTGACGGCTGAGAGGAAGGCTTCATCACTTCAGAGGGCCCACATCACGACGCCTCGGCCCGGAGCGGAGCCTGAACATCATCCACTGACAGTCTGACACCAGGAGTCTGCTCACAGGTAAACAGGAACTTTCAAAATAAGATCGAGGTGAGAAACACGGGAACATGACGAGATGCAATAAAAATGTCTAAGCAAACTTTGAGCGTCTTCATTGTTGTTTCATTCTAGAAGATCCGGTTGTTGATTTCATCCCTGTTAAAGCGGCTCTCTGGTCATTTTTTTGCCTTTTTAAGTGTCATTTTAATCGTTTTTATTTGTGCATTTTAGGGTTTTGCATTTGTGCGTTCTCTGCTGATATAAAAGGTGACTCATAAATAAGTCTGAAGCATCTCTGATTTATGACGTTCTTGCTGATATGAAGCATCATTGAATCTGAGCTTCATCTGATTATTTCTGCTGCTTCGAGTTTCGGCGGCGTTGCTGAACAGGTGAGACACAGGTACGACTCGGCACGTGTTTTAGGTCAAACACGAGCACACTGATGACTTTAATGTTCACTCAGCTCCTCTCTGCCTTACTCCACCCCCTCAGCCTCTCCTCCCGTCTGAACATCTTTCTGCCAAACCGGAGTGCTCGACTCCTCGCCGCCTGCCCAGAGCCCATTCAGCAACCACGGACAAACGGCCGCTCGTTCATTCATCTTGTTTTCGATGCTCGGGCCGGCTGCACTCAGCCTCGCTGTGCTAAAAGCAGCAGTCAAACACTTGAGCGTGAGTGGACGGGCTCCAGCCTCTTGATATCGCTCTCTCACACAAACGCTCCTCGCCGCGGCATCCAGGTCTCTGTGGCCCTTCCTAAATGTCGCTGGGCTCGGCGCCGGGCGTGTTTCACAGAGATAGCTGCTCCACGCAGCAATGAATCCGCCCTCGGTGGCTCGCCTCGCTCGACAGGCAAGCTCCAAGGCCACATTAAGCTGGTACCGTGCCCGCCACCGCTTATTACACCCCCAGACCGCCGCAGGTTCACGAGTAATGGAACAGGGCACTTTGTGATGTCACGGCGCTGAGAAACGTGGGTCTGAAAGAAGACGATGCGACGCCTTTGAGCTGGTAATAAGGTTAAGAGGAATCAACATGGCTCTGAGGCCAGGACGGACAGACAGAGTTCTCTGTCGTTTCTCTCTTAGCACAGTTTCTAATACAGAGCGTGAATCCCCGTGCTCGCCATCCGCCCCGAGGACACGCCCCAGACCAAACTTCTTTCAGTCTGCTTGTTCATTCCGACCTCGTCGAGCACAAAGGAGTCCAAATCCTCCTCAGTGCTAAAATCAATCAAAGCCTGAGGCGTCCAAACTCTTTCAGCTCCAGTGAAACGATCCGTCTGCCTGCTCTACAGGTGGGGGCGGGGTTAGTGAAGCCGGGCCAGCTGGCACATAATACCTGTTGGAGAAGGACGAGAACGACCATAGAAGAGTTTTGGGCCTCGTCCATGCAGGAGACACTCGGAGGGGAACGCAGCGGCACAGCAGGAGGACGCGAGCTGTTTGCGTCGCTCCTTTAAAGGAAGAGCGTCGACACGCTTGGGTAACACACAGCTGCGTTTGTGTTTCTGATGGTTATGATGTCATTCTGGTCATTTTCTGGTAATTACAAGCTGTGCCTCTCAAGGTTTGGAGAGACAACGTGAGAACTGCAGCTCCAAGCTGATTGTGGTTCAGATCAAACCTGCAAAATCTTTGCAGAAATGAACTCGCCACGCTCGCCCTCCCGGGTCATCTGTCGCACGCGCTCACATTGACCTCAGTGCAGAGGAACTGAAGGAAACTAAAACAAATACAGAAGATAATGAAGCCTCTGCCTTCACCGTGACACTTCTGCGTGCTTTCATTTTCAGAGGTCGACCGGTGTTCTCACCGTTTCCAGATTTGGCAGCTGAAGTTTGCGTTTATCAGGAAGCAGCGTGTCTGCGAGGCAGCAGCTGGGCCTCTCCTTCATGTTCAAAAACACAGATTTAATATTAATACCACCCACCGGGTCCACCTGGTGTGCTGTCAGGAAAGAAAACATTAGCTAACCATTAATTCAACAAACTAATTACCTCATTAGCGGCCCCATTAATACTTTTAATTTATCACGGAGATGATGAGGAGGGCGAGCGACAGGCCAGTGAGGAGGGTCGTACTCAGAGGAGGCGGGACTCATCGATCATTTACTTAAATCTGAATCAGTGTGGAGCGACCCACGGTCACACACGACACAATCCTGCACACGTTTAAAAATCTGCAAAGTGTCAAAGTAATAAAAACACACGTAGTGATGGAGCTCCATACAGTGATGGAGGCGGAGTCACCGGGACGCTCCTGACCATGAGGATGTTTTTTGTCCGGTCAGGCCTTAAAAAGCAGAAGCCCCCTTCGAGCTGCTCGCTCTCTCTTTGTGCCGAGCTGAAGGCCACTCTGACGCTCTCGGGCGGAGAGATGAGACACGAAGCAGCCCGCTGAGAGGCTGCGGGGGGGGCGGTGTCATGCAGAGGCGGCGACAGTTGAGATGTGCGCGGCTAACAGGAAGTCTCCCGGTGTCGTGAGAACGAAGATGCCGTTCAGATAAACCTTTGAGCCCAACAAGCTCGCTCTGAATGACCCGCTTCCATTCCCAGCAGGGCAGAAGCAGCTCAAAGTGAAGGCTGGCGGCTCGCCCGCAGCCACTTTCCTCCAGCCCAGGGAATTCCAGGCCTTTGTTCTCCCCGCTCATCACTGAGCGGAGAGGCGGAGGACGAGGGATGCTAAAAGAGGAGAGCGGTGGGTGGATGTGTGAGCTGGCTGAAGATGGAAGACGTGGCGCTCTCTGATCTCCTCCGCTCCCTCCATCTCTCGTGGCCGCCTGCTTTGGCTCCACTCCTGTGGAAGCAGGACGAGGCTTGGCAGCATCGCGGCCCGGGATTGGCTCTAAAGTGGCGCTAATATGCTAATTCCTTGCAGTTAAATGAGGAATGTCCCGGTGGAAGCTCAGGAAAGATGCTGAGCTCCAACTGATCTATTTATACCGGCAGAGAGGAGCAGGTGGAGACGAAGACGAACTGCTGCATCCACCGAATGCACTCGTAATAATAGCAGTGGATGAATGTGAGCTCGGTTATGGAACTGATCGGCTCACAGAGAGGAGGTTACTGGACCGGGAGTCGAACTCTCAACCTTCAGGGTGAAAATCAAAAGCAAATAAATAAAATAAATGCAAACCAACAGCATCAAAGCAAAGAGTCCATACAGCACAGGCGCTTTACGTTTGCAGGTAACATGAGTGTGGTTTGTGGTAAACCAATAAAACTCACAGTAAACGAGATGAGGCGCGCTGCATGAGGGAGTCTAATGATTTAAACCCACCTGAGCTGTGTGTGGGAAATCCTCTCAAACGCTTACTCAGAGTCGGTGAAACTTTAATCCACCTGTGAGTTTTCACACCTCTCACTGCTGTCCACGTTTGACTGTTCCCCGACAGCACGCTTTCCTGCCGCTGGAGTTAATTGGACAGTTTCATTAGGAGGATGCGCCTCCTCGCTGCAGCCTTGCTCTGATAGCACGATGCTTCTACGACAGCTCACCTGGACAGAGAGCAGGTGTTTCCCAGGAACATGTCGCCTCAGCATTAATCACTCGGCAGGCTGCGGAGCGCCGAGGTGGTGCATTAACAAGCAGCTAAATGTGATTCCCGCGCCTGCATTTATTAGACCGGATCGAAGGTCGAGGTAGGTTTGTTTGTGAGGGGCCCTGACACAATGAGGCCACCTGTACATTTTAATGAGCCGAGGGTGAACACATTTCCATAAGACAGCTTATTAATCCATCTCCTCCACGTTTACTCTACAGCCGGGGAGGAACAAGCTCCAGTCTGAAACATGCTGCCGTCAACATGCACAGCAAGAGGAGGCGTCTCAGCCACCACAGGGTTAGTCCTGCTCACGGGGACAGCAGAAACACACCAGGATACCAGGAACCCTGTTTACTCAAGAACAGCAAATGCTCACAAACACACATTGCCACGCAGACGTCTAAAAACAGCGCCCGTATTACACGGGCGCTATCACGGGAAGGACCTTCAGGTGAGGTAGAGGCTCAGGTGAAGCCTGACTCCACAGGTCAGAGTCGGGCTCCAGGAGTTCGTCTGATGCTTTAAAGCTAATTTATCATCATCATCGTCGTCGCCTTCAGCTCATTTCTTTAAATGTGGGATAACCAGCAGACCTGCGTTCTTTAACCCCGCCTCTCCTAGTACCACGGCGTCCAGCGAGCACAGACTCTAACCGTGTGTTTACTGAGAGCGACTGTGTCGCCTCCACAACAGCACGCATCTGATCTCAGCGGCCAACGCGCAATAAATTTTATATCAGGCTGGAAATGGAAATCCTGGTGAACCAGTGTGAGAGCAGCTGCACAGAATGCAAAGAGAGGAGGAGGAGGGGCACGCACAGCAGAAACACCAAGCATCCGAATACATAATCATCACGTCGCAGGTCGAACAGGAGCAGCAACGATCTGCCGTAACACCGCCTGCACATGCTCACTTAGGACGACCTCGCATTCATTCAGCGAGCCGCCGTGCCGCCGCTCAGCCGCCCTGCAGCCGCTCGGTCTGTTAGCAAAGTAACCACCTGTCAGTCAGAGAGGCCACGCCCCTAATAATGCAAGCTTTAATATAACTGAAACAGGTGAGTTGTAGATGCTGCTGTGTTCATGTCTGATGTATGTGTGTTTCTCGAGGTTGCTGCCGAGCTGTGGGGATATTTGTCCCACAGTAAGAGTCAAATCCACACTTCTTGTGTAGAAATGTGCCATGGGTGGAGTAGACTGAAGCACGCAGTAAATTTCTCCTCTTCTCTCTGCAGCTCGATGGGAGAAGCTGAGCACTTCCCTGCAGCTGCTCGTCTCCGACTCGGCCGTGAGGCTCGGAGGTTTGCAGAGGAGCTCTCTAATCGGGGCCGCCGTCCCTCCGGGCCCCTCGAGCCGATCCTCAGGAGCCTCTAACCCGCGGACTCTTTGCTTTGCGTCGTGGGCGAGGAGAAAGCAGACAGTCTTAATGTTGAGAGAAGTCCAGATCAGCCCGGAGCAGCGTGAATAATCTGACAGCATGCAGGCTGCAGCAGGAGGGAAAAGACGACCCCACAAAAACCACGGTGACTGGAACACGAGGAGACGCCAGCGAGCCTCCACGCCACATATGTACACGAATGAACCTTCATGTTATTGTCTCAAACTGCACACTGACGCCGTCGCCTCATTCCTTCTTAAGAGTAATCAGATACATCTGAACAGGTCATGTTATGAAATGACATGTTATGACATCATCACTTCATGTGAAGGTCAGGAGACTGGCTGAGCAGACAGTCACACTCCACTTAAAACCGGGACAGGAAGTGAGCATTGATTTCCTGCTCTGAGCTGTGAGGCCCTGATGCTGGTGGAAGTGTGCGCGCTCCAGCGGTTAATCGTCCCCGTCTCTGAGATCAGGGACGGATCAGCTGATCCAGCATCGGCGGTGTTTTCACGGTCTGCGTGGCAGATGTCGGCTCATAAATAGCTAACCGGCGAGGCGGCGCTGGTCCGTCTGCTCAGATTGAATCTGTAAGGCTCTCACAATCGCAGGTAATTTATAGCTCGCCTCGGCCCCGACGCTCGCCTGTCAGCACTGAACACGCTTCACGTTGGCCATTTTCTCTGCTTCAGCCTGAGCTGCAAGGATTTGCCAGGAGAGCCTGCAGCTACTGCTAATGACTGCTGCTGCAGCCCGACTCGGGGGGAGGAGGAGGGCAGGGTGCTGGTCTTCATCACTTATCTTTGTGTGAGGAGCTGATTGGTCCAGGAAGTCCCGCCCTCTCCTCCTTACTTGATTCAACTTCCTGCTAACCCCACAGACGAGAACAAAGGGGCGTGTCCTCAGTCACCCAGAAAGTGATCGTGTCACATTTTCCCCTGGTGGACAAAAGCACGACACATTACAAACACAAAAGTTCAAAGTTCAAACAGCAGAAGCATGAAACCATGGATACAAGCCCTTTCTTCAAGTTTCAGCTTTATGATTAAAGTCTGACTCACTCCATTTATCTGCTCCTTTATTTCTTAACACGTTTTCTACCATCTGCTATGAATGAAGTTATTTTTACAACAAAGGCGTCCACAGCTCAGTCCCGGGTTTATTAGGAGAGGCTTTTCCCACACGAGGACCGAGCCATTAATTGTTTACTGGCTGTCACAGCAGGTCTGTCCCTTCCAGCCAAACCCACACTGATGGCAGCCCACTGAGAGCGCTGCTATGTGGGTTAGCGGTGGCGGTGCTGGCCAGGCAGCCCACCACAGCTAAATTA
Source organism: Oreochromis aureus (assembly GCF_013358895.1). Classification (NCBI taxonomy): domain Eukaryota; kingdom Metazoa; phylum Chordata; class Actinopteri; order Cichliformes; family Cichlidae; genus Oreochromis; species Oreochromis aureus. The sequence continues at coordinate 41,532,096 of NC_052946.1, read as the reverse complement.
TTCATTCCCCCTCTGACTGCTGTGGTGAAACGCTGGGTCAGTGCGAGAGGAGGCAAACAGCCCGAGCCAGCAGCCAGAGGGATCAAATGGACCAGGAAACAAAGCTCGCGTCCCCCACATATACATAAGTGCTCTTCACGGGTCAGACGTGTGAACCCGCCCGCTCACGGGCCAACGCTCTGCCAACGAATTCTGTTTCAAGAACCTGCTCACAGAAAATGGATGTGTTTCTGATGGCAGCGCACCGTCTCGCTTACTGCAGACATATTTCAGGCCCGGGTTTGGTCTCTGACCGCCATCAGGTCCACGAGGGTCACGGGGGGGGGGGCACGGGGGGCACGGGGGGGCCAGATTGTCCCAGCAGAGGTAAGAACGCTGTTGACGGCTGGAGTCGGCCTGTCAGCCTGTCAGAGCCGCTCCAACATACGTGTCGCTGTCACGTTAATAAACACGTCCGTCCCCTCCCCGCCGCTCTGATGCACGACTTACAGCCTGCCAGATGGTGCTGCAGAATATTTCATCACTATTAATGTCAGCGATACATTAATGAGGACTCCTACACGCAGCAGCTGCAGCAGGTGCTGCGCAGCGACAATGCTTCATTTAAATTTGTCGTTTCCGTGTTTCACCGGATGAGAGCTTGTAAAACAAGAGGTCAGGACACCGACGGCGACGGCGTGACGGCGCGTGAATGTGTTTTTAATGAGAGCCACGGCGTGTTTTACACAGAAACAGGAGATGATGTTTTTCACACGTCGGTCGCAGCGCGAGACGTTTCAGCTCCAGCGTTTTTACTGCAGCTGATTGTCGGCCCTCAAACATACGAGTCCACATATTTACGGCTCTGTAACCTGTTCAGACAGAAATATGTTTGTGCCGTCGCTGAGATGTTCCAGTCTTTTAAAGAAACGCAGTCTCAGCCAGCTCAGGCTGACTCACGCTTCTCCCAAACCCAGAAATACCCGATCGGTCGGCGTCACAGCGTTCAGCGCCTCGCTGCTAATGTGCTTAAAGGGCTGAGGAAGAGGAGAACCGAGGCTCAGAAACATTCACAGTCATACACCATTAGACCTCGCCTTCTATAACATCTAAAAAATGTTTGGCTTAAAACCAAATTATTCAAATATTATTCAAATGCTTTGACGGACTAACAACTCAGAGCAGACCAGGCGGTGTTTAATTAACAGCTTACTTTGTGACATGACGTCTGTTATTGTGTTATTTATAGTAAAAAGCACCTCGAGTCCACAGTCACTGCACTGCTGTGTTTAACTGAAACCGTATTTAACATGTTTGATTCAAACTGTGGCGAGAGCAGCAAAATGATTCACCAACCCGACCGACTCCTACAGCTCCGCCGTGTATTAATGTGCACGAGCACGAGTCAGTGCATACGAGAGCAAACAGATGAACGTTTGAATCCAGCCTGGACGTAAAGAAACGGCAGCTTCCATAAATGGTTAAACATCCTGGAATAAAACCAGCTGCACAGGTGGCAGACCTGTGTGCACCTGTGAGACCAGGCTCTTTATTAAGGTGCTGCAGGTAACCAAAAGGCAGCAGAGCCCACACACAAGGGAGGGCAACAGGAGTGCAGTATAAGTCAGAGAACAGGTGCAAACGTCAGCTTTAAATAGACACAGGAGATAATCAGGCAGCGTGGAAGCACCAGGGCACAGCTGAAACTAATTAAGACCATAACAAAGGAAATAAGACTGATGACAAGAGACCGACGACAACTAAACGAAACAGGATCAGATATGACAGAAGGAAGTAGGGACACCGTGTTAGCTGAAACACAAAGAATCAAACAGTAAGAAACACCAGATTACAAAGATTTACAAAACTGAAACTACAAGCACAACCGTAAAATCCTTCCTATAAATACAGAAGGAAAGAAAAGACCCGAGAAACCCCTCAGGCTGTGACGCCGTGTTCACCAGCTGACTTTAAAATCTTTGTTTTTTTGTTCGTAGACGTATTAAAGACTCGTCACCCTCTGAACGCCCACCGCTTTCACATCTTCATCGCCAATCTTGTAACAGGAGACATGTAAGAAGGGGACGCGTTTGGTTAGCATGTGGCTAACCTGTGACCCGGTTTATGCTGAGAGGTGAGCTCACGCTAACCCTGAGGTTTCTGTCTGGCTTCGGGCCACGGCCGGTCTTAGCTCCGGTTTCCTCACTGAAGGTGGGTCAGAGCGAAGTCAGAGCTCACGCTCTGACCTCATTCTGATGAACCCACGCAGCCCTGCGCACAGACGCAGGCACATACCTCGATGTTCACACCTGTCAACGAGACATTTTGCTGCTGTGCATGTCCATCATCATCTCCAGAGGCAAGCGGTTCGCGTGAGTCACTGCTCAGCAGACAGACAGCTGAAAATAATAGCGCAGAATTACAGAAACAAGATGTTCTCTGCTTCCTGCTCATCTGCTCGAACAATAGAGACAAAGTGTTTCCACAAGACTCAAGCTTTCATCCACAATCACACACTCCCCACTTATCCCCACGCCATCAATGCATCCTCAACAAGCTTAAGCCTGACGTGACCGTGCACCCATCGGAAAATCATCCCGATTGTGACAAAAAACAAGAAACATGGAGCAGAGTGACTGTTCCCCCCCCGTCACTGTCTGCAGCATCCTTCAGCAGGAGGCTGCTTTACGCCTCTAACACATGCACGTGACTCTTTTAAAGACCTGCAGGTTTGTGCTGAGTGTCTCTCTCATCACGCAGCAGCTTCATTTTCAGCCCCTTCCTGAACAAACAGGTGATGATGTTTAATCATGAAATCTGGTAAAAACTGCTCCAAAAGTCGGGTGAGTTTCAGGTTTACTACACGTGCAGTTGCACAAAGTCACACACTGCACTTTGGCTCGATCTGTGGCTCCTCCCACCGGCGTGCTGAACACATGCGGGCCAACTCCCGTTTCATATCCTGATCCGTGTGCCCGCCTCCATCTTTACGACAGCAGCGAGCGGACGTCCCGTGTTCGGCTTGTAGGCTCCGCTGATGAAACTTACTCGAACTTTAACTCGAGTCGAGTGACTTCAAAAAGTGTGACACGAGAGCAAAAATGAGAGCTTCACGCAGAACAAAACTGCAGAAATATTGGTTTCATCCTGGTTATTGTGCTCTGCTAACGGCTACAAGCTAAAAACGAAGCCCTGGAGTTTGTCTATAATTATTAATCATGTAGGAAAGTGTGGGTGAGCGTCACACAGCCGACACACACCGAGCTGTGTTTGAAGAAAGTGACTGGAAACGAGAACAGGAGTGCAAAACGCTGACTGACTGGTGTTTTTCGGACTGGTTTCTGCTGTGTTACTGGATTTGCTCCCACGCGTCTCTGATCCATGACGCTGACTTCCTCACAGCTGTGGAGACGCTGCGAGTGAATTTAGGGACGTTTTTGTTTTTTTAATGGCGACGGTTTTCGCCTTTGTTCGTCGGTTCCTTCGCAGCTCCGTGTGGAAATACCTGCATGAATAAACATTTGTGCTTGTCGCCCACCTCACCTGCACCCCTCCCCGTGTCACCACACAAAATGGTGACGCTGTGCCGCCGACCAGTTTGGCACACAGCGAATGTTGGCAGTCGGTATCGGGAACTCAATTATGCAGTGCGGCGGCTGAAACTGAAAGGATGCTGTCATCCTGTCAGGCGAGTTTGACATCGCCGCCTACGAGCGCGTGGACCTCTCCAGAAAGTACTCTGAGACGTGAAAGGACGGCCATGCTGAGAGGATTCATTCAAATGGTGGTTTTGCTCGTCTGTGTGACGACTGAACGTCACATCCCGACACTTTTAATCCGCGCCGAGGTTTTAACTCGCCTTCTTGCTCGTTTCCTCGGGCCTCCGCTCCAAGACGACGTGCAGGCTGAGCGACTGTTTCTGCAGCAGCGGCCGTCGTTCTTCCAGACACGTGACAATTAAGTAATGGCATGTCGACAGCGTAGGCTGCTATTAGTGTTCCCTCTGGTTTTTAGCTGTCTGGCAGGAGACATGGAGAAAGGTAGAAGAGGAGAAAATGATGGGCCTGGGAGGAGGAAGAGGAGGTGCTGAAGGGTGAGACAGCGAGAACATAGGGTTCAGTTTTTTGTGTTTTCTGACACCAACAAAGACATCGAGTTAAAGTCGGAACAGTCTGAGACGACAAGCTTTTCCTTCCATCTCCCACAGAAACATCGCCGTCATTACAGCTGCTGTATAATCACATCTATGCAATAAAAAACGAGATTACTGCGGTGCAGGACCGAAGTCGTAACGATCCCTCGCAGACGCTCAGACGACCTCCCATCAGCCCCAATCAGCTGAGGCCTCAGCCTAAACTAAAGGTGATTGGGCCTAGAGCTGGGCGATATATCGAGTTTTTTAAAAATATCGATATATTTTTATACGAGATATAAGATGTGACAATATCCTTTATATCGATATAGTCTGTGTTACGTTATAATTATAGTTGCGGAGCCGCAAGTTTGCCTCTCTTTCGTCCACTTTTGTCTTTACGCAACGTTACTCGACCTCGCCTCTCCTTCACTGAACACAACTCCCCCTCCTCCCCCATCGCGTCACCTGCAGGCAGCGACAAGATGGACACGGCAAATCTCCGTTAATGAGTTACTGCGCATCGCCCCGTGCGTGGGGCTGGACGGCGTCAACGTGTTAACGAGCTAACCACGCTAACGAGCTAGCCACGCTAACGCCATGCACGGCCTAAAATCCTTTCATTCTCTCAAAAGTTGACTGCGCGCCTTATGTATGAATTCTGGTTGTGCTTGATGACCGCGAGCCGATTTTATGTGATACACGGCGCTCAGCAATACGTCAAAAAGTGTTTTAGTTCGACTTTGGTAAGCTACGGAGCTGCACCGCTTGATGGATTGTCGGAGCATTACGGCTACGAGGAGCCTCGCGGAGTGATACGTACTGTGCTTCAACGTAATATTACCGTATTGTGTGTGTATAAGGACCATAAATGGCTCCTGTTCAGAGACACGGTTACGAAGCGGATTTCAAACTCCAGGCTGTCAGTCACGCAGTAGAAGTTGGGAACAGAGCAGCTGTGAAATCTGTCTTTGTTATTATGCTCAGCGTCTGTTAGTTTACATTTTGACTGCACAATTGTGAGCTCTTTGTTATGCACAAAACAACATAGTTTTCTTTTATTTATAGAGCATCATTATTTAATAAATGCTCATAATTTATTTTTGAGTAGTTTTGTTCATGTACATCTATGCTGTATGTTAATAAAAGTGCCTGTGTGACATCTGGGACACAGCTTTGACTAAGAACTCTCTTTTTGTTCTTACTTTATGGCTTTAAAAAAATATCGAGATATATATCTTATATCGCCATCCAGCTAAAAAATATCGAGATATGAATTTTGGGTCATATCGCCCAGCTCTAATTGGGCCACAGGAGATCAGGTGACATTACACCTTGTCTAACGTTCGGCCCAAACGCAGCAACAAAGTGACACCAGCGTCTGCAGACAGACGGGTTTATTTTTAAGTGACCTCCGTCACGCCTTCATCCACACCTCATCGGGTGGAGACGACCACTCGGCCTTGCAGCCACAGAACCCAGAGCATCAAACATGTGAGGTTATTCAGTGCTACTGTTTGGGTCGTTGCCATGGTGATTTTGTATCCAGAGTGACCAAGGAAAGCTAATGCTAGCTAGCTCTGTTATTAAGCAGCACACAGACACACAGATACCTGCTAATTAAAAAGGTTAACATCCAGTTAAAATCCTGGACCTTTATTCAGGTAAACTGGAGCTCAGCCTGTTAGTACAGGTGACCACAGAGCAGCCGTGTTATTGGTCAGAGTCTTTATTTGCAGTCAGGATGAAGGATTTTAACTGATGCAGGAAGAATCATGTTCAGGTGTTTTAAAGAGTAAAATGATTTTTGTGCCTTTCTTTGTGTGACGGGGAAGAGGAAGCAGAGGTGGAGAAGTGTCAGCAAAGTGACGGGAAGAAACGTGGCGAGGAGCCACGATGCGGCGGGCGAGGAGGCAGAGCAGCGAGGCGGACATTTTGACTGGTTATTAGCACTGTGGGGGCTCGTGTCAGAGTGGGCCTGCATCAGACATCCTCTGACACATCGGATTTCCTCACCTATTAATTGGACTGTCACGCCTTGGACCAGCCGGCCTCTGGCGAGCCGCGCAGGACGTTTCATCACAGTTTGAAATCAGCAGACGGCGGAAACGACACGTGTGGACGACGTTAGTCCAGCTGTGGCTGCTAATCAGCTCCTCCACACAGCTGTTAAAGCAGGTCAGACCTTCTCACCTGACTCGGGGCTCTTCTCAGGATCCGCTAACGAGATGGCGAGACTCAGACTCTCGTGATTGAATCGTTTAGCCTCAAGAATCACGTGACGCCACAGCGAAGGCTCTGGAATAAAAATCCCAGCAGTGTTCGTCGTCACAGGATTATCTGTGCGATAAAGAAAATGATATTCAATTCAATTCAATTCAATTTTATTTATATAGCGCCAAATCACAACAAAAGTCGCCTCAAGGCGCTTTATATTGTACAGTAGATAGCACAATAATAATCTCTGTTATGTTTCTGCTGATTGAAGCCTGAAGCCCTCGGAGATGTGGGAGCGGCGTTTTGTGGGGACCTCGAGTCATTTGTAATAATTACACAGTTTGTTGTTCTGTGTGAACCTGCCGTGTTTGTAATTTATAAAGTAAAATTTCTGCAAATTACCTCCCACATCTCACCGATTTACTGAGACGAGTCCAGTGAATCAGCAGCAGCTGCAACTTTGGTCTTTTTTCTTTCCTTTTGCAACATTTTTTGTCCTCTCACCTTTTCTCCACCTCCTCTATAACAGCGGCTGTGTTGGTGCTTATAGGTATAGCCTGCAGCTGGTGACATCACCAACTCACACAGGAAGCTGTTACTGTTAATGAGCAGGATGCTTCAGAGGATTTCAAAATAAATCTAGATGTCGTTGTTCAGCTTGTTCCAGCTAAAGTAAATGTGTGAGAAATACTCGAGTATTAACTTGTTTTGTCAGGTTTGCTTTGTGTCGTCATACAAATAAAAATTCAATTTTTTGAATCTACAGAGACATGAAATCAGAAAACATATTCTGTGTACATACTGTCAGTTTTTCCTCTCCTTCCCTTTGGAAAGCAACAGCTGACGTGGATCACCGCTGAGATTAATCCACCCGATATCAGGCTCAGTGTCACTCTCTGCCGGGATCACATCGACGTTAACTCCCCGGGAAAAGATGAGAAAACCGGAGCTGGACAGATGTTTCTGTCTGTCAGTCCGTCTGTCTCTGATCAGTTCAATAAACAAATTAAAGGCTATGACTTTGTTTTTTAATGACTGTGAACAGACGCGTCTCCTACACAGCCTGGCATCACTGGAGGCTGTTTGCATTGAGCTGTCTCACTTCTGTCTCTGTCTGGACCGTCTGCCCCCTGATGGTAGTGTTACCGGGTCATAAATTACATATTGTTATAATTACACAAAATGTGTTCCAAACCCCAAACTGTTCCTGGTGTACCTGAATTTTAGGACCTCCAAGCCTGTAGTGAGAGCCCCTCCTCATCCTTCTTCTTTGGTGCAGCCCTAAATCTGGGGTACCTCTTTGACCTCTCACCTTTGCTACCATTCCCCTGTGGGAGAGCTCGGTGTCATTTCTAACCCTAATTATATCTTTATCCACCCTGATGTTTCTGATTGTGTGCTTTAGTTCATTACTGTCATCATTACGCCTGTCTGTACTAGATGCTGTGAATATGTGGTACATGTGTGCCGTATGTAGGCACTGTTAATGCTAGCATGAACAACACGACTTTATGTTGCTAGAAAGTCTAATGAGGAGATCCGGGCGATGTTTGTCGAGCCGTTGGTGATTTTACGGTTCAGACTTCTTGTTTTTCACCTATTTCTATTCTGAAGTGATTTACACGTTTGCATGACGAGAGTAAGATCCCCGGTTTAATCTGGGAGGAGACAGATTTGTTTCAGGTGTATCCAGGATAAAAATCTGCCAAATAAAACATGCGGAGCTTCCTGCTGTCAATAAAACCGCTCGTTTTAACTCGTGGAAAAGGACGTAGCTGAACCAGAGGACACAAAAACACCAGAAACCGCGTGGTTGTTTGTGTGTCCAAATATGCTTCTTACTTTTTTGCATCACTGTCTTTTTGTTTAGTTTGATTTTTTTGCCTTCTATGTCATTTTATACTGAAACTTTTGGAGGTAAAGAGCCCAGGTGCATATTAATCCAGGTGGAGGGAAACACAGGCAAAGTATTTTGTCAAACACGTGCACATACATCTCGTGGAGCTTTGCAATAAAGTCCACTTTATGCAGATGACACCAGGATTTATATTTATGATTCTGGCACAAAAATGAAAAAGGATTTGTTAAAGTTCTCAAATAAATGTGTGCTGTGATCATCCTTTGAGATCAACTCCACAACGCTCGGATTCTTCTTCTGCACTTTAATGGTCTGTTTTATTTTTGCTGTTTTCTTCTCCTGATCCACGGTGATCCTGCGTGTGTTCATCACCTGCACCGCTCCAGTTTGACTGACTGCCTGTTAATGCACACACTGCAGCTCCTGTGTGGATCTAACCTGCAGTCACTGACTGACACGTGAAATTGCCTCTGAACGTTTATCCCTGCAGGTCTGAACAGCACGGGCGCCGCTCGCATCCACAAATGAGGGCGCTTTATGCAAACCACTAGGCCGATTGTTCTCTCTGCATGCGTGAGCGCAATCACATTTCCATTTCGGTTGTTTAGCGCACACTCACACGGACTTACAAAGAGCGCGTTCATCGCACAACAACCAAGCCGCCAATACGAGCGGCGTCGAGTGTTGGAGCTTCACGGGTCGACGCCATCAGAACATTGATTAGTTAAACTTCCCGGCATGTTACGGAGGGCCGTCTGCCTCTGGCTGGCCTCTGCTCAGACGTCATGTTTGTACCTGAACATGCAGGAAACACTGAGCAGCTGTCTGCTTTACTCGAGGTGTGGATGTTGCTGATTAGCAGGTATCTGTGTCTGAGTGATGGACTGATATTCACACACATTCACACGGTGCTGTGATCTACCATTCACAGCACACACAGACACACACACAGACACACACGCACACACACAGACACACACACAGACACACACGCACACACACAGACACACACACACACACACACACACACACACACACACACACACACACACACACACACACACACACACACACACACACACACACACACACACACACACACACACACACACACACACACACACACACACACACACACACACACACACACACACACACACACACACACACACACACACACACACACACACACACACACACACACACACACACACACACACACACACACACACACACACACACACACACACACACACACACACACACACACACACACACACACACACACAGACACACACACACACACACACACACACACAGACACACACACACACACACACACACACACACACACACACACACACACACACACACACGCACACACACACACACACACACACGCACACAGACAGACACACACACACACACACACACACACACACACACACACAGAGACACACACAGACAGACACACACAGACAGACACACACACACACACACACACACACACACACACACACACACACACACACAGACACACACACAGACAGACACACACACACACACACACACACACACACACACACACACACACACACACACACACACACACACACACACACACACACACACACACACACACACACACACACACAGACACACACACACACACACACACACACACACACACACACACACACACACACACAGACACACACACAGACACACACAGACACACACAGACACACACACACACACACAGACACACACACACACACACACACACACACACACACACACACACACACACACACACACACACACACACACACACACACACACACACACACACAGACACACACACACACAGACACACACACAGACAGACACACACACACACACAGACACACACACACACACACACACACACACACACACACACACGGCTGGGATCTACAATGAATTCACAGCTTCTGAATACAGAAGATAAATCACTGTGATATCGCAGAAATATGGAGGAAAAAAAAGAGGAAATTGGATGATATTGCACGGAGAGTCGGGCGGGGGCGGGGCTGCAGGTCAGGAGGATCACGCTGTGAATGTTCCCATGTTGAAGCACGCTCACCCTCCTCTTCCTCTCCAGGCGAACAGTCTAAACATCTCTGAAAGATAAACGACCCGTCAGCGTTTTGCACTGTTACTGCGCAGCTCGTCTTCATGACGCGTTCCTGCGTTCATCTCAGACTGGTCTGTGATTGGGTAATGAGCACAGTTTGACTCTGGGTCAGTCTGAGGGGGATAGTCGAGTTTGTTACACAGGTTCAAATCTAAGCTCTGAAACCTTTTAACTGACTTAACAGATCACCGTGCTGAGCTCCTCATCCACGCCCTGAGGGCACCCTGCAGAAGAAGCTCCGACCTTTGATCTGGTTCACCCCCTGTGGGCGTGGTCATAGACTGGGAGCTTTACCTTCGTGCTAACGTGCTGTTACTGGTGAATAACACCCTGAGACACCTGAACTCCCCCACGTTGGTCTGAACGCTCCTCCTCCAGTTCTCCTCCGTTCTTCGTCCATGCAGGTGATGAACAGACTCCTGGTGACACGTGCGAGTTATGTGAACCCAGCAGGAGTTTAACACCCAGGCTTCTCCCAGAAACCAAAACAGCTCCTGAACTTTTGAATCGTGTCCCCCTGACTGTGGTGTTTCTCGGGTTTGATCTGTTTGTGCCAAGTCCCGTGCGTTCCTCGCCGTCCTCTTCCTTCAGGAACTGCTGTGCTGTATTTCCCTGTGAAGCACGTCATGAGCACTCTGAAGCGATCACACCTTCACGTTAGCGATGCGTGTCAGCCCCCGCCGAGCTGCACATTAAAAATAGTTTTTGTGTTTGCTCATATTTGTCGAGCGATTTGAGACGTCTGCACACCTGAGTCTGTGGTGGGGATGTGGCGGAGAAAAGGCTGAGTGTGCAGCGTGGGGGCGGGACCACGGGGGGTAAGGCTGTGATTTGTGTGAGCATCAACACGGCCTCAGCTGGAAGGAAATAAAGTTCCTTTCAAGCTCTGCTGGATGGTTCCTGCAGCTCTGCGTCGGGATGAACCTCCAGAGACCGACCTCGTCAGATCAGCAGCCGCACAAACACTCCGACATGTTCCTCTGACGTTTGATGTGAACATTAAGCAAAGCTCCTGACCTGCTTCTGCCTGCTCTTCCTCCTCCTCCTCCTCTTAAATGCTGCGATCGGTCGGCTCAGACTAACCTCTGGTTTACACTCCAGGATAGACCTGTTCTCGCTAACGAGACGAGAGGTCACCGTGGAGCATCCTTGGGGCCTCAGGACGCCGTCCTCGCTCGACTCCTGCCGGACATTCGTGCCTCCTTTTGTTTTCATCATCATTAAAACTCTTTCCTCCTTCCTCCCCCCACTCAGCGCTTCCTCTCCCTCCGTCCTCGCCCTTCTCCTCCACCATCGTCATCAGCGGTGGTGTTAGTATGCAGACCGGAGCCCCGAGGCCGGCGGCCTAAAAACAACAGATGCTGAATTCACAAACATTCTCAGCATTAACGCACCAGGCAGGCGTCCGCTCAGAGCGCACACCATGCCGCCATGCTCCTTCCTCCGTCATCACCGTCTCCTCCTCGCCGACCCAGTTCCGTTAAAGTCCTCACGGCAGAGGACGGTGCAACTTTTAATCAGATGACTTGTCATAATAATAATAATATTGTATACTAGGGACGGTACCTTGCTCAGGGGTACCTCAGGCTGGTCGTTCAGTGGAATCGAACCCCCGACCTTCCGATCATGGGGCTATCACTCTACCCTACTGAGATATCCCTGCCCTAAATTTAAAAAAAGCTGACCATTGTTCATCTGCGCTAACGGTGCGGCTGAGTCAGGACTCGCTGTAATTGGCTCGCAGCGCTGCGATACCACGAGCAGCGCGTCAAACAGAACCTCACTTGTTTTTCCTGCTGTTTAATGAGCGTCTGCAGAACACGCAGAAGCCACAGCGCGCACAAACAAGACGGCAGGTCGCTCAGTTTTCAGTTAGCTGCATTTCATGAACAGAAACCAAAATCAGTGCCGACGGGCGAGCGCAGCCAAAATCTGATTCTGACAGCGGGACGAGTCCACTGACAGGAGCTAATGTCCAACTCAGTGTTCACACTGGTTCAGTAAAGCTGATCTGAAAACAAAGTGGAGAGGAACGTGGACGGAGATTCAGATGCGTGAAAACTGAAAACGTGGACGTCTTAAAGACATTTTTAACCTGCAGCAGAGATGATCTCCATCCTCAGATCAGACTGGAGGTGGAGCCAGAGGTTAGAGAGTAAAACCTGGCGCACCTGACACCTGCTGACCCACATCCATGAATGCAGTTTTCTCTCTTGGCTTCAAATTAAGATCCGGGAAATTAAAAAGACATGGACCAATCGCTTCAAGACTCGAGACCTCAGCTGAGTCCTGCCTTCTGAGTATTATCAGGATGGTTTACAGAGCCTTCGACCGTCCGTCTGCAGCCAAACGGGACCAGGAGCTCCTCACACACTGATGTTTCCTCTTCTGGCTTCACCTTCAGAGACTCCTTTAATCCTGAGATTCACTTTTGAAGACTCGACTCGGACACTGAATGTTCTCGGCCTCCTTTACATCATAGGGACTACTGGGATGACATAAGCTGGGATTTGAGCTACACTATGGTACGTGAACTTCACTGAAACTGGACCTAAAGATAAAAGAGTGGAGACGCCACTTTATTTGACCTCTAAAAGTCAGAGATGGGACTCGGACCGGTCATTTAAAGATTCGAGGCTGGAGGCTGGACTGTGCAAACCCTTTGTGACCTGAGACCTCTGTTTAAGGTGAGACCTCAGCTTGCGATCAAAAGGAGCAGCCACCAGTGGGTGACTTGGTGGTGGCGTGCTAATGGACCGCACCCCGAGTCCCTGAAGCTGAACGTATGACCAGCTAAAATGAATCTGACTGTGAAATCCATAAAAACACAGCAACTCTGGGCTCAAACACCCAATTAAAGCTTTTAAATTCTGTTGGGATGAATCTGTGCCCAGTCAGGCCGTAGTCTCATGCTTGTAATCGGAAGGTTGCCGGTTCAAGCCCTGGCTCCAACAGTCTCGGTCGTTGTGTCCTTGGGCAAGACACTTCACCCGTTGCCTACTGGTGGTGGTCAGAGGGCCCGGTGGCGCCAGTGTCCGGCAGCCTCGCCTCTGTCAGTGCGCCCCAGGGCAGCTGTGGCTACAACGTAGCTTGCCATCACCAGTGTGTGAATGTGTGTGTGAATGGGTGAATGACTGGATATGTAAAGCGCTTTGGGGTCCTTAGGGAGCATAAAAGCGCTATATAAATACAGGCCATTTGTCACCAACTGTTTAACGCTGGGGATGCTCGCCTTGCTCGGGGGCACTTTGATGGCGGACGCTGAGTTTGGGGAAAGTGTGATTCGATTACCCTCCCTGCTAATCCTCTGGATCCTCCTGCCTCTTCTGTATTGCATGTCTCAGCTATAACAAGTCCTCCCTGGTGTTTACCGCTCATTATCAGCCGCAGTACAGTTGAGGGTGTTGGCTAATATTGCTCCTCGGGGACAAATTTAAACCCCTCATCCAAATTAAGAGAGTGCACCTTTGATTTGGATCACTTAGTCTGCAGCCGGCCCGTGAAGAGGCAGGACGGGGCCGCTGATTAACGCTGGCAGTAAAACGCTCAGGCTTTGGTCTCGTTCACAGAGTCTCGGACTTTTTAATCCATCTCATCTATGTATGACGTCTATCCAGGTTTAGCTCATGTATCATGCAGGACGCCTCTTTCAGGAACCGTTGCAAGTTTCTCTCCGGCCCAAATGGCTGAGGAGTTCTGGTTTTTGTAGGACCTGGTTTTCCTGTCTGTGTTCAGTGCCTTATGAATGCTTTGTGCTATTGTGATAAACCAAAACATCTTCTCTCTGAAGCCAGTTGGATTTTATCTCTAGCCAAACGTTCACAGAGTTCTGGTCTGTTAAAGAGGGCTTGGTGAAATGTGCTGATGGTAAAAACAGAGTCAAAGGGCGAACGGGTCAGAGTTCAGGGACTGAGAGTTATCTTCGGGCTGTCAAAGCGAATATGCAGGGACCAGATTTTTGGGTTATGGTTTATGTTTTAGTACGAGCTGCACTGACCAATCAGGTTTGAGCAAAGACGTCTGAATGATATCTGTGGGAAGCTTCAGTAACAGTACAGAGCTCGATGAAATCTTCTACTGTGGAAACAAATTTGCTTTTAGAAAATCGTCTGATTTTATTTATAATGTTTTTATGTTTGGTTGAACTTTGAAATTAAAGCTGCACTTACAAAATAACTGCCGAAATAATGCCAGGAGGAGTTATCGAGATGGACTAAGATGCTCTGCTGTGCACGTGCAGCATTAGGACACACTCAGACATGTCTGCCGTCATGTTTCTGCATTTCACAGACGACTGAAAAGATGATAAAATAAATAAAACATCATAAAAACAATAAAAAGTCAGAACATCGTAAAGCTAACAAATAAAAACTAATAAAAGTCCAAATAAGAGCAGAAGAGCTGCAGCTCGATGCTGATGATCCAATAATGATGAGACAGGAACCACTGCTGTGTGATGCAGGGACAACACGCCAGTGTGTGTGTGTGTGTGTGTGTGTGTGTGTGTGTGAGGAGAAGGAAACCTGCAGCCTGGCATTTGAATCATTGACACGTTTCGTGTGTTTAACAGCAGGATTAGTGTATCAGGGTCTTTAGAAATGCATCGCCAGCTGCAGGTCTTTGTTTCCGTGTATTTAATCATTTACAGTCGTGGATCTGATCCCCTCCTCTTTCTGTCTTTGGCGTCTCCGTCTAAACCCGAGACTCTGCAGCTGGCTCAGCTCAGCTCGGGCTCAGCATGAACGCCGCACAGTGCAGATGTTTCAAAAGCAGATGTTGCTGCGTCCACAGTCGGCAAAAAACTGACTGTACATAAAGCTAACATTAAAACTGATATTACCAAAGCGACCTCCGTCTTTACACGGATGATTCTGTAGCTGCTGTAGAGGTTTGCATTGGAACAAAAGCACAGAGCATGAATTCTTTTCTCCACACTGCTGACAGGAAGTTGCTGCAGCTCAGGGCAGCTGGTCAGAACTCACGGAGAGATGTGCACAACTGGCTGAGAGATTCAGCGGTGCTTACAGAAACCACAGCTGACAGGATGATTCACGCTCCGGAGCAAAGCGCCGGGACTTTAGGCCAAAACTCGCCTCCGAACCCGAAGCGGTGACTCAGTGAAACAGGTACGAGCCGGGACGCAGCGAAGCTCCCTCACTTTTTCTCCGAGCCGAGCTTCTGGTGAGCCTCGCGTCAGCGTCACTGTACGCTCCCTAACGAGGCCACCTGGTGCCGAGCCAGCACGCTTAATGAAAACACGAGATGACAAGATAAGACCGAGTTCAACGGTAATTGTCCCTAAAGGGAGACTGAGTGGCAGTGAGGCTGTGAGCACAGCAGCTCACACAAGCAGCATCCTGCAACACGAAGGCAACAACGCCGGCTGAAGGGGACGTTAATATTTAATCTGAAAACACTGCACGCTCCGGTCAGAGCGTCATCATATTTCCTGTCTGCATTGTCGAGGAAACAGGCTCTGAAACGTCAGCTTATTGTGGCGGGATCAGATTATCCCACACAGCCAAAGGCATTCCTGATGAATGGCACTTCAAATGGAAGACGGTGAGGAAGATGAAGATCCAGATCACACGGCCTGTGCTAAAATCTCACTCCTCCTCTGAGTCACAGCTCAGCCAAATGTGACCCAGCTGATTCAGCGTGATTTACACTTTCTGAGAATATCATCAGCACAGAGGCCCAGAAATCTGCTGTGAAATCTGAGTGAAAAGATGGTGCAGAAGCTCCCTGAGAATCTGTCTGATTTTAGCTTTGCTTCAGTCTCACACTGATCCGCTGACATTTGTCTGAACATCCACGAGTGCATTAAACTCGGGAGCTGCTTGCTGACAAATCTGCTGCTGCAGTTTCTACAAATGTCACCAAATACAAACTAGAACCAAAGGCATCAAGTTCCAGCTCACGCTGTAACGCTCGTATTCTCCATTTGATTATCTGTCTGAAATACTTTAATTAGAATCACTCAATTAAATCAATAATGAAGCTCTTATTCATCAGTAAAATCTGCTCTGAAATCACAGGAAACTGAATCTGGCTGCTTCACGTTCCTCTCTGCCTGCAGTGATGCAGTCGGTCGTTATATTCGTGGCTGCTTTGCAGAGAGGAGCCGCTGACAGATAATTCAGCTCCGTCTGATAAAAGCCCGAAATGACACACATCTCACGGAGGCGATGAGTGATGGTGCTTTGCCCCGATTGCCACAATTTGCTCCAAACATCATCATCTTTCTCAGCTCAGTGAGATCTGAGCACACGGACACGAGACGCACATCATTATTACTGCTCACGTCCAACATGTCTGCAAATCTGCTTTACAAACGACTCTGCAGAACCTGCCTCAGAAACCAGCCGTCTTTAGGTTTTCCTCAGCATTACAACAATCCAGAGTTGTTATTGGTCCGCCTGTGACGCTGCAGTCGGAGCAGCTAGTAACAAATTCAGCTCACATTTAAACTGTACAAATTCAGAGGGTAACCTTCTCAAAGTGCAGGTTCACTTATGATACGCTGATTTTAGCCTAAAAACATCATACATGAGCTCCTTCAGCAGACCTCCATGATCATGTGTGTTAGTCTCCAAGGAGTCACGTGGTCGCCCACCTGAGCCCCGAGCTTCTCACAGTGGAAGCGTGCCATTCCCGAGCTGAGCCGTGAGAAAACACGGAGCATTGTTTCTTCTGCTGTGAAATTAAGGAAATGTCAGATAATCCCCCGCGGCCTGACTTTGCACCCTGCTGGCACCACAGAGAGAATCGTCCTCACACCGTGTCGGGTTTAATCCACTGCGAGGCCCAAACACACACGTGTGCGTTCAGACGTGTGTCTGCAGGTTAAATGCACACAGAAAGCACAAAGACTCCAGTAATGAACTTCTTTCTGCTGCAGAAAACAAACGTCAGGTCTGTCAGCTCGATTAGCAGCTAATACGCATCAAATGTGTGAAATGAGAAGCTTAAAATATCATCTCAGTTATCCTCAGAAGAAGAGCTCAGCTGCCTGCTTTGGATGAATCGATCAGTGAAACATCAGAAAGCAGTGATCAGTAACCCCCCCCCCCCCTCCCCGAGTCCACGGTGACATTTTCACAGGGTTTTTGTGTTTGACCTGAAGGCCGTCTAAAACTAAAGAAGGATTAAAGACCAGACTATGGAACCTGAGGTGCACTTTTTAATATTTATAAAGGAGCTAATCAGTGGATTCATATTTGTGCCATAGAGAGAAACATGATTGTTAGGGGTCCCGCAGGGCTCCACACTGGGGCCACTTTTATTTGCACTTTAACCTAAAGTTTCCATATTTGAATAACAACATTAAAATGTTTGCATCAAGTAATCCGTACATGTGCAAAACAACCATGTTATCCTAAAACATGTAGCCAGTATGGTTTTCCTGCAATTTAACTGAATCAGTTTTCAACAGCATTCAGCAACAACAAAGTTAAAGTGTGACAGTTTTTCTCATATCTACGTATATATATATACATATATATACACACACACACACATATATATATATATATATATATATATATATATATATATATATATATATATATATATATATATATATATCCCTCGGTTCTGACTACCTTCCCTCTCTTTGTTACCATCCGACTACACTTCTCCAGTCCGAATGACATTCCAATGTCATTGCTCTATAGCCTGGTAGTGTGTATCAGTGAGTCGATGTCTCGTTCACTCTTGGCATACAGCTTGATGTCATCCATGTACAGGAGGTGGCTGACAACTGCTCCGTTTCGTAGTCGGTATCTGTAGCCAGTCTTGTTAATGATCTCACTGAGGGGGTTCAGGCCTATGCAGAACAGCAGTGGGGACAGAGCATCTCCTTGGTAGATCCCGCACTTGATGGTGACTTGTGCTATGGGCTTGAGTTGGCCTCTAGTGTTGTACGCCACATCCCCATTGAGTTCCTGATGAAGGCTCTTAGGGTCCTGTTGATCTTGTACAATTCTAGGCATTCCAGTATCCAGCTGTGGGGCATTGAGTCATAGGCCTTCTTGTAATCAATCCAGGCAGTGCACAGGTTGGTCAGTCTGGTCTTGCAGTCTCGGCTGACTGTTCTGTCTACCAGTAGCTGGTGTTTTGCGCCTCTGGTATTCTTGCCAATCCCTTTCTGTGCCCCGCTCATGTATGTATCATCTTAGCCGATATGATGCCTGACAGGAGCTTCCATGTAGTACTGAGGCAGGTTATTGGTCGGTAGTTGGATGGGACCGGTCCCTTCTTGGGGTCCTTGGGGATCAGGACCGTCCGACCTTCGGTTAGCCATTCCGGGTGTCTCTCGTTAACTAGCAGCTGGTTCATTTGTGCTGCCAGACGCTCATATATATATATATATATACAGTTAAGCCCATAATTATTCATACCCCTGCCAAATTTTGACTTAAAGTTACTTTTGTTCAACAAGCAAGTTCTTTTTTGAGCAGAAATGACACAGGTGTCTCCCCAAAGATAATAAGACGATGTACAAGACGCATCATTGTGGAAAAAAATATTTCTCAGGTTTTATTTATATTTTAGCAAAAAGTATCATGTCCAGAATTATTCATACCCTCTACAAACTGTCACAGTCTCTGGGAAAATCCAAAGTTCCATACCATTCCAAATAGTCAAAGCTGTTCTAAAGCATCCTAATTACCCTGATTAATTGGAAATAGCTGTTTTAATCAACTCAACAGGTGAAAAACAGCAGCTCTCTGCAGGTGGTCTGTGGACATTCATGGCTAAGACAAAGGAACTCAGTGAGGACCTGCAGCTGCGCATTGTGGCTGCTCACAAGTGAGGAATGGGCTACAAGGCCATATCCAAATGTTTTCAAGTTCCAGTGGCTACAGTGCAAAGTATTATTAAAAAATACAAGATGTTCCGCACTGTGTAAAATCTCAGAGGACGTTGTTGGAAGCCAAAAGTGAAACCTGTGCTGGCCAGGAGAATAGTGAGAGAGGTGAAAAAGAATCCAAGGATCACCACCAAGGCCATTCTGGTGAATCTGGGCTCTGCTGGTGGCAATGTCTCAAGGCAGACAGTCCAACGGACACTGTTGGGTTCCACGGATGCAGACCAAGGAAAACGCCACTTCTCCAGGCACTTCTAAGGCATGCCAAAGCTCATTTGGCCTTTGCAAATGCTCATCTGGACAAAGAAGAAGGTTTCTGGTCTTCAGTGTTATGGTCAGATGAAACAAAATTGAATTATTTGGTCACAATGATGTTGGCATCATTGTGATCATTTGGCATAAAATGGAGAAGCCTTCAACCCAAAGAACACCATCCCCACTGTCAAACATGGTGGTGGGAACCTAATGCTTTGGGGGTGTTTTTTAGCCAATGGACCAGGGAACCTAATCACAGTAAACAGCACCATGAAAAAAGAGCAATACATGAAGATTCTCAACAACAACATCAGGCAGTCTGCAGAAAAACTTGGCCTTGGGAACCAGTGGACATTTTAGCACGACAATGACCCAAAACATACAGCAAACGTGGTGAAGAAATGGTTAGCAGACAACAACATTAACGTTTTGCAGTGGCCTAGCCAGAGTCCTGACTTGAATCCAATTGAGAATCTGTGGAGGGAGCTAAAGATCAGGGTGATGGCAAGAAGACCCTCCAACCTGAAAGATTTGGAGCTCATTGCTAAAGATGAATGGGCAAAAATGCCTGTGGAGACGTGCAAAAAGCTGGTCTGCAATTATAGGAAGCGTTTGATTGCTGTAATAGCCAATAAAGGCTTTTTTCTATTGATTATTGAGAAGGGTATGAATAATTCTGGACATGATACTTTTTGCTAAAATATAAATAAAACCTGGGAAATATTTTTTTCCACAATGATGCCTCTTGTACATCGTCTTATTATCTTTGGGGAGACGCCTGTGTCATTTCCAGTCAAAAAATAACTTGCTAGTTGAATAAAAGTAACTTTAAGTCAAAATTTGCCAGGGGTATGAATAATTTTGGGCTTAACTGTATATATACATACATATATGTGTGTGTGTGTATATAGTGCTGTCAAAATTAACGTGTTAACGCAAATTAACCCGCCATCACGGTCAACACGATTAAAGTTTTTAATGCAATTAATGCATCTGGGGTGCAGAATGACTTAAAATCCCTGAAATGTTTCTGTCAGCGCATTTCGGGCAGTTTGTCCAAGTAGAGTTACCTTTGCATATGCGCAAATGGGCAGCAGATCTGGTGGTGACGGGCAGCTGAACCAATCAACTCAATATGGAAGATGATAAACGCACATTAAAGTATTAAACAGTATTAAAGAAATAAAACGGAACAGTCGACCGACATAAAGTATTATCCACATTGTGCAGGAAGGAGTTTTCTTTTGACCGAAGCACTTCCAGCTTAAAATATCACACTGACGCGAAGCATACGTTAGCCAGAGATGCTGCTAGCACTTTGGCTAACGCGTCACCCAGCTTGGAGCACTCACAGAGCATCTGGGACTCAGTGAGTCGACCTCGGACATATTGACTGACACAATGCCAAGTGGATTGCAACAAACTGCAGACCTGTTAATATCGTTGAGAACACGCGCTTTACACAGCTTTGGTTCCTCGTTTCAAGGACTTGAAGCCTTCCCAAGCGTGACAGAGAGAGAGTGGATGTTTAGAGTGGATGTATAAATGTTTAGAGTTTTTTGTTAACATGAATGTTCAAAATGTTCAATAAACACGTTAAGTGCGTATATTTTCCCTTTTTTCTCGAGTCTGTTTGCTCATGCAAAATGAAATGAGATTAATATAGAATAAAAATGAATATTTCATCGTGATTAATCAAAATTAATCCACAGTAACCCTGTGATGAATCTGATTAAACATTTTAATTGTTTGACAGCACTAATATATATATATATGTGTGTGTGTGTGTGTGTGTGTGTGTGTGTGTGTGTATAATTACCTATTAGTATATAGTTTTTTTAAAAGTTGTATTTCACAGGAGAGAAGCTGCGGTAAAAGGTTGAAGAAAACTATTCAAATTCTCTTTGAATTTAAGCATTTAGCATTCTTTGTGTTTGTTCTGCATTTACTTCATTATATTGCATAAATGTCAGTTACATTTATATAAATATAAGCTATAAATATAGCTTAAATGTAAAGTTGAAAAAATGCAATTGCAACCATTGATCAAGTAATGCGATTAATTACAGAAAATTGTGAGATTAATTAGTTTTTGACATCTATTGACAGCACTAAGATATATATACATACATATATTTATGAAGGTTTGAATGGGCGTGCTCCATCTACTGTACATGAATGCATCCCTCAGAGGGATTGGCCCTGCAGGGCCACCGTAGCAGAGCTGTGAGGGACAAACTGCTGTCAGTAAATGGAATAACTCTGAAGCTTTAACCAGGCTGTGATCATTCTAACATGACCCGATGCATCATTTCTATTTGTTTGTGTCTTTGCTTGTTGTATGTTTTTATTTGAGCGCACATGCAAACGAGCAGTTTTGGAATTTTTAAACCTTCTAAGTTTGTCCCTGAACATGCACTGTGCAGAAAAGGCAAACCGTCACATGTGAGAAACTGGAACCTGAGAAAATAAAACAAAGATGTTTCTGATCTGCTCCAAACGATACAAACTGTGCACATTCGAGCAGATTTAAAGTTTCATCAGCACAGACTTCACGTGTAACCAGAGCAGCACAAACAGCAGTGTGTGAAACGTCACACGAGCGCCGCATGAGCACGGCTCATTTCTGTGATGCGTTTCATGGTCGACTGCCTCCTTCAGCCCAGAACCAGACCCGCCCCCCTCCACACGTTAATGACTGATCACATGACGAACTCGGTCTGAAGCTCTGATTGGGCTGTTTGTGCGTCTGGATCACAGGTGTAACATCGGCCTGCTGCTCGGTGTCTCCGTTTGTTCCACTAAAGCTCCTGAAAACTGTGATTAAGGCTGATTTCAGACACTTTGTTCAATCCACAAATAACAGTCTGTGTTTGTGCAGCGCGGCGGCGGCGGCGGCTCGAACGTTTTCCCCTTCAGAGTTTCTGTGAGGAGCTGGAATCACGATGAGGCCTGTTTTCAGTTTTCTGGTAAACTGATTGCAGTCAAATTGGGTTCAAAGGTCAGCATCGACTCCTTCACGGCCACGTGGCTGCAGATGGACGTGTGGGTTAAACCAGCGGCCCTGCACTAACTGCGCTCACACATTTCTTAGACGAGCGAAGATGAGCTCGCACTTCTGCACCGTTCAGCTCAAATAACCTTCTGCTCCCGAGCGAGACGTCCGCTCCTGGAAAATGTCACATCTGCTCTGAGAATCGATGCCGGCGGTCGTTTATTGGACGTCCTCGGCTGTGAGAAGCACAGACCGAGATTCTCTGCGTCGACCTTTAAAACAACTTGCGCGCCGCACATGGATGTAAATCCTTTGGAAATAGAGTCGATTCTTTGTGTCCTCCAGGGTTTCTTTGGCAGACTAACGACTCCACACACTCGGACGTCGCCCAGAAAACCATCCAAATGGTTTTAGGATTCAGAGCATCCTCCACGATGGACAGCTGATCAGATTATTTTCAGTTTTTACCCCCACCAGTTTTCACTCACGTCCTTTCCTTCAATCTCTAAATATGACAGTGTTTTTAAACTTTACTGTTTAACCTTCATATCCAATAATAGGAGCAGATGTCTGTCAGAGTGGAGAGCGGGCTCACATGCAGCGAGGCCGTCACGGTCAGAAAGTCTTATAAGGTAGAAACTCTGATTGGTTCACGTGATGCTGTAGCACAGGCAGAGCCCGGGGTCGGTGCCTGGGACTCCTCTCAGCCCGTCTCTGTCCCGCCTCCCTCTCCTCGCGTCTCCTTCCTGTGTTATTGTCGGGCTTTACCTTATAAATGCCTGCAGGTGATTCAGGTGTGTGATTTATAGAAATACAACTGAACTGACATCCATGTGTGACGTCAGCACATAGAAACGACCACATGACGAGTTAAAATATCATCTCACATGTTCTTACTGAACTAAAGAAAACAAAACATATAGAAAATAAATAAAAACAACAACAATAACAATAATAATAATAGCGTGCACAGACTTTGAGCTCTGACTGTTTCTTCTTCAATAATTTATTTTCCTTTATTCTTGACATATTTTGATTTTATTTACATTATTAAAATGTGCATTGACCTCATGAAAAAAGTTTTAACAACTTTATTAAGTTTAAATCAATATTTTTTTCATCTATTTTATTTAATTATTGGTATCATTGGTGAATTAATTTTGTTATTTTATTTTTCTCACTTTACGTTTTGTCAAATAGATTTTTTTGCCTTTATTAATCATCAAAAATCCTTCTTAAACTCGTCCGCTCTCTGAAAGCCGACGTTCTCGTGCCGATGGCGGCAGGTGGCACTGCTCCTGGGCCTCCACACAGTCGGTTTCCTTTAAAGGTTGACCCGGCCTTCCTCCTTCCTCCTCCTTCTGTTCTCTGCACTAAAACCTGCTCTCCAACATCTGGACAGATGAGCGTTTGGGTCCTGAAACCCCTGGGTGATATTTGCAGCGATCAGGGTCTCTGCTGACGTCGAGTCTTTGAGCTCAGCTGTTTCCACAGAGCCGTGTTGTGTGTCCGTGGTCACGGGTTTGCGTCACTCTGTAGTTCACGTCACTTTCGCAGATTTTCGCACAGCTGCTCTTCGGTCACTGGAAGCCTCCGCCTCCACAGCTGCACAGAGAACTCGGGTTTGTCTGTTATTTCTTCATCAGCCTGTGAAACGCTCATCACTGGGACGCCGCTGGTTTCACTTCAGTCCACAGGCCGTCAGCCAGAGTCAGATGAAACTAACATGTTAGCATGAGCTGTGCAGCCTGACAGCCCAACCACGGAAAAACTCCCTCAGTGTAAACCCGAAATCCATCGTTGCTTCCAGAAACCTGACATCTGAGCACAAGGTGGACTAACGAACGCAGCACACCCACAGGTGCTGTAAGGTGTAAGATCCAAATCCTGCTTCCTGGTCCAATGAGACCACAAAATAAACATGTTTTATTCAGTGACCCATCAACTCATCAGGACAGGGTTTACTGAGCCCAGAGCTCAGAGGTGTCGCCCCCTGTTGGAGGTTTTCATTGGCTCGTGCCGAGCAGCATGGTACAGTCGTGCTTTAGGGAAAACGCCGAGCACGAGCATTAGCAGCGGTGGTTTTTCATTGGATGAGCAAAGCTTAATATTCAAAGCTGAACTGTTTGGTCTCAATGCTAAGCTTCACATCAACAGGAACCCCGGGACGACACGACGTCCTCCAAGTAGCATCATCATAGGAAAACATGGCAGTGCTGTCATCATGTTGTCTTCAGCTGAAACCGAACTGAGCAAAATACATATTTATGTTAATGAAGAGCTGCTGACAGAGCATCCAAGACTCCGACTGGACAAACTTCAGCTTCCAGCAATCAACAAAACTGCTGAAAGGTTGGTAGTTTGAGCCCCAGCTGCACCAGCATGTTCCCAGGCCAGATACTGAACCAGCTGTGAGGCCTTTTACTCATCCAGTAACCACTGTTTCCATTTCTTATCATTTACTCTTTAATTTCACTCCTCATTCAGAACATTTTTACTTTCAGCTTTTTTTTTATTAAACTTGTTGTTCTCAGACTTTTTAATCACTTTCTTTTATTTTACTTTGTTTTCATTTTCAAATCTTTCTGCAGTTTTCTGTCTTTATCTTTTAATTTTGGCCTCGATTGTTACAGCGTGACTGCATCCTGTTAGACTTTTTAAATGTTTACATTTTCATGTTTTTGTTTTCATTCTAACATTTTTTAATACTTAATTGTAAAAATCATCAGTCATTCTTCTCATGCAATTTTACACATTAAATTTAGTTTTTCATTAAATTTTATTTTTCATTATTTGTCATTTGTTTTGCATTTGCTTATAAATGTCTTCACGAAACACGATCACTTTATTCTTTAGATTTTCTCTTATCTGATTTTTTTAGACATTCAACAGTAAAAGGATCCAGTTTCAGTCTAATCTCCACTCTCAGTGATTCAGACAGTTTTTAAACCATCTGACTTTTGGTGTGAAAAACAGATTAAATAAACAAATGAATAGAATTACATTTAGCCCAGTTAAAGTCAGTTGGCTCTGTGACTGATGACGGAGACTCTCCTCAGACACGTTGAACCATCTGGGACACAAAACCTTTGGAAAATATTTGAAAGCAGCAGTTTGTAGAAGTACTTGGCAGGTGATTGGATGAACCAGAGCAGCTGCTGCACGAAGGTCGACGAGCTTTAAAATGAAAACCTGACACAGCCGATAATGTCCGTCGGCGTGCCTCAGCGCTCCTCCTCACCAAACAGGGACGAGGAGTTCAGCCCAGCGTCCGACTCCTCGCCGCCGTCTTCCTTTAAAGCTGCCGATCAGAGTCACACGCCTGCCGTTTGCCCCAGATGGAAATAAACTGATCACGCCGCTGAATCCTGCTTTAATGAGTTTATAATCAGGAGCATTTTCCTGCAGCTTAATTCAATCTTTCTATATTAATCTGATCTGCGGGGCTCTGATGGCCGTGCTTCCTGCTGCATGCCACGCCTCCAGGAAGTAGTTTTTAAAAATTATTTTAGAGGGTGTGGGCCCCCCACACCCTCTAGCAGATCATTACATGAAGGAACCTTTTAAAAAAAAAAACAAGCGCGTTCATGCTCACAGGTGTACACACGGGTGATCACACACAAACTACACCCTTTTTGGCTCCTACCTCAAAGCACACTGTGCGCTGTCGATCTTACGTGCTGCACAATAATGTTTAATATTTAGTATTTACTGTCATATTCCCATAGATCATTGTGATGTTGTTTATTACTCTCGTTTTCTTCTGCTTGCTTTCTTCTTTCTTTCTCAACAGGTGATCCAGGTGATCGATATATGTATTTTTTGTCAAATCAAATCAAATCAAATCAAATCACCTTTATTGTCACGTCACATGTGCAGGTACACTGGTACAGTACATGCGAGTGAAATTCTTGTGTGCAAGCTTCACAAGCAACAGAGTTGCTGCTTATTCTGTCTGTCTTATTCTGTCTGCTTATTCTGTTGGTTTTTGTTTTTTTGCCCTTTTTCCCCGTCCCTCTTCCCCGCTGTTTTTCTTTCCTTCCCCCAGTTAAGTCTGTCCCGTATTCAGCAAGTGAAAATAAAACAAACAATAAAAGGTGAATCAGATGGACCATTACGGCAAGGCTGGGATGGTCCATTTGGTAAAGTAAATCCGTTGGGCATCTTTCTTCGCCTTTAGACAATAATTCTGATGGCAAAAGAACCAAACGGGACAGGTTAACAAAAAAAAATAAAATAAATAATTTTACAGTTTTATGTTTTTTAT
Organism: Oreochromis aureus; assembly: GCF_013358895.1. Lineage (NCBI taxonomy): Eukaryota > Metazoa > Chordata > Actinopteri > Cichliformes > Cichlidae > Oreochromis > Oreochromis aureus. The sequence goes on along the minus strand of NC_052946.1, from coordinate 41,505,345 downwards.
GATTATAAATTGATCGACTCGATTCTGAAAGCACTAAAGTCTCTGTGTGGGCAAAGACTTTGCTGTGATGAGTCTGAAGAGGACGGCTTCCTGCTGTGTGCTGTGAGATGAACAGCTTCACACCTGAAGCCAGAGCTGTGCTGCTCTCATGTTTTCTACTCTGTTCAGTGAAAGGTCAAAGGTCAGACGAGGAGAATCTCTCTGAAAAACACAGAGGGAGAAACCCTGGAGGCGACGTTGTTTCAAACAGGTGTAATCCTGACAGCGCTCACTCAGAGGACGATGGCTCGACTCGTGAACAGAGCACAAACCTGCTAACCATCATCCTTTCATGCCAGGAGGCTGGCGTCCCTGCAGGAGGCCTCGGAGATTACGACGGCTCGAATCCAAAGCACATTCAGCTCAGTCCATGAAGCGACATTCACGTCCTGCCTTTAATCTGCTTTAAATACTTTAAAATATGACGCAAATTTTCCCTGAGATTAGAAACTGAAGGTGGAAACAGGTTTGGTGGAGACGACAGCTTCACCGTCATTCTGCGTCAGCAGCTGGTACCTGGAGGACTGAGCAGCGCCGTCAGGATGCTCTAACAGGCTGTGGCAGCTTGGCCTCGCAGGAGAAGCTTGTTACAGCACCAACGAGGAAGACGAAGGCAGGCTGATGGGAGGCCCCAGCATCCCCATCGTTTATGACACGAGCGAGCAGAAGACGAAAAACAGAGACGACGTTTGTGTCACAGACGAAGGCTGCGATGAAGACGGGTGTCCAAACTCGGGACAACTGAGACCGCTCAGGTGGAAAAGTTTGATTCCCAACGTCACGAGGAAAGACAGAACTTCTGCCACTCTGAAACTTCAGCATTTATCATTAGCATCGTCAATAACACATAACTAATCTGCATTACAGTGAAATAAACCATCGCAAGCCCGAGACCAGTCTGCCACCCGAGCTGCCGCTGATCAGCAGTACAAAGGTTTCCTCTCCGAGGACGCCGAGTTCCTCTGAAGCACGAAGGCGTCTTCCTGAAAACGGCGGCTCTGCTCCTGCAGCGTCCTCCCACTCTCCATCTGCCTCCTCCAAACACTGCATCAGGCTGCAGTCTGCATACAGATGCTCCATGTTTACACTCCACTTCCTGTCGGCCCCACAAACACTTCCAGCGCCCGCACTGCGCTCGCAAAATGAGGACACATTACATAATTCTGACGGCACAAAGGAGACGAAGCCGTCGTGTACTAACGAGATCTCGTAACGACGAGAAAAGGTCAGGGCGTCGTCGATCATCACTAACACAACAGCATCAGGCTGTGCACATGTAACACACAAGAGCTCAAATACGACACATTTACTCTACGTTTGAATGGGTTTTTGTTTTCTGTCACCTGTCCAGGTGTGCCCCGCCTCCAGCACACACACACAAGCCTGAACTAGATAAGCAGAAGAAACATGACGGATGGACGTCAGCAATGATGACAGTGTGCATCACACCGAGAACCTTCAGTCATTGTTTTCAGGCCTAATGTCGACTTTCTTCTTTGTGCTGATGTGTGACTGATGTGTGACCGGACTCTGTCACTTCTCCCAAAATCCGCCTTCCTCGACTCTCGCCTCCAACTGTGGACCGACTCCTGTGTGATGAACTATCCATGAAAATCTGGCGTCCAGGTGAGCTTTGTGCTGACACTCAGGTGTGCAGCTGGTGTAAACGTGTGACACCAATGTTGTGTGGTTAGGCTAACTAACTTCCTGTTGCCTCTCACGTTTCTCTGCAGCATGAAGAATAAGTCATGTAGAGAAGCAGCAGTGAGGAGTGTGACGGAGCTGAGCCTCTGGCGAGGATGATATAATGAGGTGATGACAGACAGAGCAGGTATGTAATTATGGCGGCTGCGCGTCGGCCGTGATTGCAGCTGAAGAGACAACAAACAGATCCGAGTGTGGAATTAACTGGTTTGAACAGCGCGGTCTTATTACAGTCTTTTGTAAAATCATACACGTGTAATGAAGAAGTTCAAAGCTGCCCCGCCCTCGCAGCGTGGACGACGTTACAGAGACGAGGTTGTTGCAGCAGTGCTGGTTCACAGACATTAGTACGACACGTTAGCGGCGCCACAGAGGTTTAAAAGTCAAAGATTGTACGTTATCAGCACACGCGGATTAATCAGTGCATTAATACATGTCAGTGGATTCTTCACCAGCTAGTAGATTTGGGTTGACAGATGCTACATTACGCTAGTGAACCTGTGATGCTAACCAGGTACAACTTATTCTGACTGAGACAAATATGAGTTTATGGTGTGCAGCTGTTTGCTCTGTGATCACTGTGATCACAGACTCACAGACACTGAATATTTACTCATTACACAAATTTAACATCATAAATAATTAACATCCATAATTTAAGTTGGGCAATAAAAGCCACACCTCCTCCTGATGCACACACCTGGCTGAACCTGCACAGGTGAGTGTAACTCAGACACACAGTTTACCAATAAATCAAACACCACCAATCAAATCCATCGCTGAGACTGAGCTTTACATTCAGCTGTTTGTCTGTCTGGGCGTCAGCAGGATAACGCCACGTGTAATCTGATTACATGCACAGCACGCAGCAGCAGGACCAGCACACACAACAACTGTAACACGATATTCGTCTTCCTGTTCGCTTACAGGATGAAGTCACGTCCATGAATCAGAGGTGTTTATTCTGCATGTACATGCAAACACGTTGGTCAGCATCGCGCGTTCTAAAATCAGCCGATGCTTCAGTGTTTGAAGGTATTTATCAGACCAGAAAAGACAAAGTCAAAAGCTGAATTCATGTTTTTATAGTAAAATCTAAACATGAGTCAGAGAACATGTTTTCTTGTAAAACAACCATTTAAAGTCCTGAATAAGGAGAACACCAATAATTAGGTTTCAGCATTAAAATGATTAAAGAGCTTGTGCACACATGATGACACGGTCTGAGGAATGACTCCCACATGTCTCCGTGTTTAAACACTGCTGTGGACCAGTGCACAGCCTCGCTGCATTCACACATATGCAGGAACTACAGGATGAGGATGATGACGGACTGCACCGAGGCTCAGTGTGAGATGAAGGAGGATTATTCTTTGAACTGTGACTCGTGCAAAGCTGCTGTCGTTCGGTCCAGGAGAAAAATACAAATCTTGAAATGAACCAACAGCATTTCAAACCTGAATTATGCTGAAAACCAGTTTTCATGTGTTTACACAAAGCTCCAGAGTGGAGCACGTCCCCTCCTGCTGTGTGCGTTTGTAATGAGTGCTGCTTGATCAGGAAGCCCTCTGACCGTGAACGTTTTCAGGACAGTTATTACAGAAAAATGTAAAATGCTGCACGGTGCCCTGCAAAGGCACGCTGCAGCAGTGAGAGCAGGGGTCACAACAGATACTCGTCTAACTGGCGAGTAATCCTGCCCGATGAAGCGGCGAGGCGTCACGTCCGCAGGGCCAAATCACGCCAGCGAGATTCATCCACCAGCTCGCAGTGAAAAAGCCCACAGGACAAAATAGACCTGAAGATGGCGCCGCAGTAGACGTCGGAGCATCGGTCCGAGCAACCTTTCACCACAAGCCCTCGGAGACGTGCGTCTGAAGGCTCGTGCACGTCCGAAACGTCCAGCCAGGAAACGAGAGAACATGAAGCATTAACACACCAACGAGAGCAGGCCGCAGAGAGCCAGCACCTCCTCGGCAAGGAGCTCCGTCCTCATAAAACAACACGTCCTCGGTGGAACGAGCAGAGTCATCTGCTGCAGCAGATCTATGGCGGGGTTCCTAGTGACCTCACAGCTGCGCTGCAGGTGTCAGTGTGTGTTACCTGGGCTTCTCCTGGTTGCCATGGTTACCTTACAGTATGTATTTCATAACTATAAAATGTCCTAAAGGACAAACTTTTTGTAGCCTGAATTACAAGATAAGTTCAGTTTAATCATCATAATGTTACAATAATGAAACTCTGGGCAGGATTTCTGAAACTGATGCGAAACATCAAAGTTTTAAAAGTTCAGTGAACTCCTGAAACAAAGCCTGGAGCTTAAGACACACTAACATTATTCATCTTTGATCCTTTTTGATCATCATCGCAGTAACGCGATCAAGACGAATCAATGAAAACAAACGACTTCAGCGTCTGACAGCCGACGCTCTCCATCACAGCACTGCATGTTGCTCACTCAGTCTAAATACTTCATGAATATTTGGTCCTTCTTTCAAACTTGCATGCACACACACATAGTGAATGAGTGGATTCCTGTAAGGCTACATCCATGTTTGCACAGTTGGTTAAATTTACCCTCGGTGCTTTCAGTGTCTGTTGTGCAGCATCAAACTGCGGCGCTTATGTAAGAAGCTATAAAGAAACAGCAGCAGAAGAAGAAAGAGGTGAAATTATAATGACATCACAGTGTAATGAGCGAGCGAGACAAAGGAGAAACCAGAGCTTCAGACGGAGGCGCAGCCACTCTCAGAAATAATGAAATCATTAATTAGAGCACGTAGCCGGGGCTCAGTCCTCCACGATTGTTCTGAATATCTGCTGGGAGTAATAAAAAAGAAGACAATGGCTTCTGCCGTGCTCTTTTCATTCCTCGTTCGGCGTCTTCCGTGCAGATCAACGAGCAAAAATTCAGAGGCGGCCGTGAGAGGGTTTAAAGTCTCCGGTGCGTTATATTGATCCGCAGATTACAGCTTCTCTCCACTGCTGAGGGAAGGGTTGGTGTGGTACAGCACAGAAGAAGTGGACAACAATAAAAGAAGCGGAAAGTAGAGCAGCTGTGTACCCTGGGCCAAAGAGCTTCAGTGAATCAGTGAAGCGGGCTGAGCCGAGCTGGCAGCTGAGCGCTGAACGCTGGCTGCTTTCATTCCTCCCACGGTGAATCCAAAACACTTTTCAGCTCAGCTAACGGCGAGGACGGCGGGCCTGCGAGGACGGCGGGCCTGAGAGGACGGCGGGCCTGCGAGGACGGCGGGCCTGCGAGGACTTTGTTTCCTCACAGAATGTTCCTCAGAAGAGTAACACAGACCGTGGTTATCCCACCTTTGACCTTTTCAGTGAAAAGTTTCCATTACAGGAACTTCCAGGTGCACTTGGAGGGATGGACCATCAGTCCACCTGCTGGGTACGGATGTATTCGCCAGAAACACTGACCTGATATTTTATTAATTTACAACAGCTTTAACATCTCATGATCCAACGCTAAACAGGCTGAGTTTAAAGTCAGAGCGCTGATGTTCTGCTGGACGAACCCTCGCCTGTCGCCGTGTCAGAGATGCGTGCACCCACATCAGGAGGTGTGGATGTTCGATGTTTAACATTCACTTTGATTCATGCAGAACAGTGTTTAAATACACACACAGCATTAGGCTCCGCTCAGGAGCATCCCTACAGGGAACCGTTAGTTCCCTCAAAGGTTCTTTGTTGGAAAGCACAGTTTGGTGTTTTCTCTGAACATCCACCAGCTAAATGAACACCTACCAGCATCCATGCAGGGTGCAGGTACAGGGCACCACCTTCGTGAACTCGTGCCCAGTGGCCTTCCTTCTAGAGCAGCTGTGCTCATCATGTCTCTGTGATTCTTGCTGATAATGTTCGTATTAACACACGTGATGCCATCTGTTCTTTCGTCTGCCAAAAACATAAACATTAATTAATAAAAAATGCTCCTAACTGGTAAAAAGTGTTAAAACATCCACATCGAGCTGGCAGCACATTAATCTGCTTCCGCCTTCGCTCTGCCAGGAAAACACCGTCTCCTAGAAGTGAGAGGCAGCTCTGCCGGCCCCGCCCCTCGTGTCCGGAGATCTTTGACTCCTGGAGGACGGATGACGGGCAGTTTGTTGAGCGCTCACAGCCACCAGCGCAGAGCAGTGTGACAGGACACACTTTCCTCACCCACGTGGCCTTTTTACTACAAGCATTCGTACGCGATGCTCGAATATCCTTTAATTCCACTACAGCAGGTCACTGATCTGACAGACACTCACTACAGGAAGCTGGTAATACTTGTGTACTTTTACTGCTGATATATTTCTTCCAGCATTAGACTAATTAATTGTTCATTGTTCCACTATGAAACCAATATATTGAACTGTAATTAACTGGCACTACATGTGCTGGTTATAGCTGAATGGTATCCATGGAAACAAGCATCTCCAGTGCGGAAGAAGACTGAACACAGCAGTGACCTCTCTCTGCTTTTTTATACCTTTGACTGAGAGTAATTTGAAAACATAATGCACCATAAATACCACGGTGACTTTTTACTGCTGTAAACTGGCAGGAGGCTCGCTGCCGGCCAAAAGGCAACAAATCACCTCCAGCCGCCCGCCGCGGCGCTCGCCGCTCACAGTGCTGCGGACACTGGGAGACTCTGATTGGCTTTGTCAGGAGGAGCCAGCGGCGGCGACGTTAAATAATCTTTTAATGTTTTTCACATCAGCTGGTCGGCCACAGCCCTGAGCCATCAAACCTCTTCGCTAATCTTCACAGGAAGTTAGTGCGTGTGAAAATCAGAGATCGTCAGCCGCAGATCCTCTGACATCCAGCAGAGGCAGCAGTGAGTCAGTCCCCATAGATCCCCATGTTAAAATAAACATGTTTATAGAGATCACGTCTCCCTTCATACTTCACCTGTTTACACTTTGTTAAGGCTTCAAGTTTACATTATTAGGGGCGTGGCCTCTTTGACAGGTGGACCTACCTGTGGTTGCACTGTTCCTCACATACAGGCTCTGCATCAACACACAGCAGGAATCCAGATAAAAACACCTGAATGTGATTTTCTGTCTGCAGAATCTGCTTTAAACTTGATTTCACTGATTTTACTGATTAATCCAACCAATTTTGTCTTTTACTTTTAATTTATTTATTTCTCTTTTTTGTACTTGTGGGCTCTCAGGAAGCTCGGTGCACATTTTCCACAGTTAAAATGGCTGAAGCAGAACTCACAGCACATGTAAAGGCTGCTCAGTGAAAACTGGATAAAAGATAAGAGCAGACATCTGAGATGAGGGTTTCTCTGCAGTGAAATGCTACAGGGCTTTTATTTTGAAACTGGTACAGACAGAGTTGCCTTTGAAACAGCCGCACTCTAAAAACCCTGCGTCAGGTGATTCCTGGCCTTCTCCGGCAGCTGAATTTCAAATCCTTGCTTCCTTTGGTGCACGCCAAGTGGGCCGGCGTTTTTAGATTTACTGCAACATCAGCCGGATTACACTGTCTGTACACATCACTGCAATCCTAACTGAGACTAAAAGAGTCATTTTTTCTGTTTGATTCTGGATAAATTAGGAATAATCCAACATCTGTGTTTTATTACTTCAATTTCAAATATTGAATATCATAAGAACTTAATGGTAATTTCCATTTTAATATTTTTATGCCACAAGGTGCACAGACCCTTCAACATTTAGCAAAAATTCATCGAATATCCACCCAGCTCTGTGTACTTTAATATTCACGATATGAAAATGTATGAAGTTATTACAGAATAAAACAAACACTGTGATTCTCAGTACGTCTGTTTTGAACTACAGTCCAACATTTTAACTCTATTAATTATCATTCTCTGTTATTAGTTTGAAAATTATAAAATTTTCATGCATTTATTATACAGGGTGGGCCATTTATATGGATACACCGTAATAACATGGGAATGGTTGGTGATATTAAAGTCCTGTTTGTGGCACATTAGTATATGTGAGGGGGCAAACTCCTCAAGATGGGTGGTGACCATGGTGGCCATTTAGAAGTCGGCCATCTTGGATACAACTTTTGTTTTTTCAATAGGAAGAGGGCCATGTGACACATCAAACTTATTGGTAATGTCACAAGAAAAACAATGGTGTGCTTGGTTTCAACGTAACTTTATTCTTTCATGAGTTATTTACAAGTTTCTGACCACTTATAAAATGTGTTCAATGTGCTGCCCATTGTGTTGGATTGTCAATGCAACCCTCTTCTCCCACTCTTCACACACTGATAGCAACACCGCAGGACAAATGCCAGCACAGGCATCCAGTATCCGTAGTTTCAGGTGCTGCACATCTCGTATCTTCACACCATAGACAATTGCCTTCAGATGACCCCAAAGATAAAAGTCTAAGGGGGTCAGATCGGGAGACCTTGGGGGCCATTCAACTGGCTCACGACGACCAATCCACTTTCCAGGAAACTGTTCATCTAGGAATGCTCGGACCTGGCACCCATAATGTGGTGGTGCACCATCTTGCTGGAAAAACTGGAACGTGCCAGCTTCAGTGCATAAAGAGGGAAACACATCATCATGTAGCAACTTCAAATATCCAGTGGCCTTGAGGTTTCCATTGATGAAGAATGGACCCACTATCGTTGTACCCCATATACCACACCAAACCATCACTTTTGTTGTTCCAACAGTCTTGGAGGGATCCATCCAATGTGGGTTAGTGTCAGACCAATAGCGGTGGTTTTGTTTGTTAACTTCACCATTCACATAAAAGTTTGCCTCATCACTGAACAAAATCTTCTGCGTGAACTGAGGGTCCTGTTCCAATTTTTGTTTTGCCCATTCTGCAAATTCTGTGCGCCGATCTGGGTCATCCTCGTTGAGATGCTGCAGTAGCTGGAGTTTGTAAGGGTGCCATTTGTGAGTAGCTAATATCCGCCCGAAGGATGTTCGACTAATGCCACTCTCCAGTGACATGCGGCGAGTGCTACGCTGTGGGCTCTTGCTGAATGAAGCTAGGACAGCCACTGATGTTTCTTCATTAGTGGCAGTTTTCTTGCATCCACATGTTGGCAAATCCAACACTGAACCAGTTTCACGAAACTTAGCAAGCAGTTTGCTAACTGTAACATGGGAGATGGGTGGTCTCGTAGGGTGTCTTGCATTGAAATCTGCTGCAATGACCCGTTACTCGTTCACCAGATATCAACACAATTTCGATCCGCTCCTCACGTGTTAACCTCTTCGACATGTCAATGGCTGTGAACAAAGAGAAACTTGTAAATAACTCATGAAAGAATAAAGTTACGTTGAAACCAAGCACACCATTGTTTTTCTTGTGACATTACCAATAAGTTTGATGTGTCACATGGCCCTCTTCCTATTGAAAAACAAAGTTGTATCCAAGATGGCCGACTTCTAAATGGCCACCATGGTCACCACCATCTTGAGGAGTTTGCCCCTCACATATACTAATGTGCCACAAACAGGACTTTAATATCACCAACCATTCCCATGTTATTACGGTGTATCCATATAAATGGCCCACCCTGTAGATTCATGTTCTTGTGGCCCACCTGCAGTACCTGCACTGACCACGAGGGGCGCTGTAGCATTACTTTAATGGTTTTTGTGCCTTCTGGACTTTAAGTTTATGAATCTAAAGGTTTTTTTCACCTTCTGATTACAGAATGGCGACTTTTCGTCGCTGCTTTGCCGGCCTCGGACGTGTTTGGAGGTTATGATGACAGATGAAAGGAAAACTGAGCCAGGAACTTGTAACCACCAGGCCTTCACTGTCCTGTAGATCCACTGAGGTACAGAGTGTACATATTGAAGGAAAACACAGGAACAAGTGTTCAGCTTAAGTCTGTGTTTGAAGAAGTCTGCCCTGTGGTGACAGTTAATTTTCTCAGTTTAAGCCCGGGGATGAAAAACCACTCAGAAGCACTGAACTAAATAGATGTGAACCCCAACGTGCGCCGATGTGTCATCACTACCAACAAGCTGAAACAAAGCTGTTTAATCCACAGCTGCAGCCGCTAACACAGCGAGCAGAGTGCGAGCGCCGTCCAGGCCCACAGGAGATGTTCTGGCCGTAATAAATGGGCCCGCGCGCGTCTCCAAGGGCCGAGTCGACCGCGGCAATTCCTTTATGCTCAGGAAAGATGGCGAGGAGAAAGAGGCTCGGCAAGCAGCTGCGACAGGCTGAGAGGAGGCAAAAGGCCCCGAAATGAGGAGGGAAGCCTCTCCCTCTCTGGGGTCTTAGATTATTAGGACGAGCTGCTGAAGAGACGAGGAGGGGAAACCTGACTGTTTCTCTGCTGCTTCATTCAGGACTTAACCGAATAACATCCATCAGATCATCATCAACCATCAGTTTCACCTGGTTGGAACAGCAAACTGGAAAATACTGAGACAGTATTTCCATTTGAGAGTCTTTTGTATTGCAAGGTGAGGACACTGAAGCAGAAGAGTAACAGCTGTAAAAGTGCCATCGTTCCACATTTAGACTCAAACCAACCCTGACCCGGACCGACAGTCTGAAATCATTTATTACTTACAGCTTATTTCCTGCAAATTTCCATCAAAGTACAATTAAAGTGACGGCTCACTGAGCTTTCTTATTGTTTCTGTTGCTGCTTCACTTGCAGTCCAACAGTCTGAGTCCTGACCAGGTTTGGGTGGATGTTGGTCATCATGACATCATGTTGCAGTGGCAGCAATGTGGTTTTTTCCCACAGCGATGGTTTCCACTGCACTCCCATCCGAGATCAGATTTATAATCTCTCTCCATTAAGTTCGTGGGCTACACGGGTTGCCTCAAAGTTCCTTTCTGCTGCTGGCGTCACCACCAGCAGCTCGTGGCGATAGGTCGGCGGGACACCTGCTCACCTTAGAACTCCAGCACACCACCCAATGCTCCACCTTTCCAGTAAGACTGTGAGATACTCCAACTCCATCTCTCAGGGAACCATGGCGTCAGACTTGGACACACTGACTCCCATCCCTCATCCTCCTCGCCGAGGACGCCGTCATGTTTCTGAAAGCAGCTCATCCTTTGGGGAACCTCAACTCGGGCTAAGGCCCAGTGCAGGTAGAGTCCAGGTGTTGGTATTCTTAATGGTATGTTAGAGTCTCTCACTTCATTAAAAACAATAAATTCATGTTAATGACTCATTAGTCTCACTATTGGTGATGACATTAGCAGCTCTAGTGAAGCGGAGCATCCCGCTGTGATGATGGAGGACGAGTCCTGCGCAGCTTCATTAACAGAAGCTGTAATAACGCCACAGGATCGTGTTTTCACTGCAGCGCTGCCTCATACTGACAAAGCCACTCATTCGTATTCGTTACTCGTGGCCGTTCACTACAACAGAGGGCCAGTTCTCCCAGCAACACGCAACAATGTGAGCCGAGATCAAACCTCTGTTCGTGCAGTCTCAGGAAACTGGAGCTTCCTGTGCGATGAAAGCCTCCACGCTGTGGACGCTACCTGCCAATTACACCTGCCCGATTTGTTTTGACCTGAAAGAAACTTTTCCCGTCCTCCCTGCACACAGACGCAATAAAAGATGGATGCAGCGTGGCGGACTACAGCCAACACAGTGTCACTTTAAGGAATCGGCACTCTGCCTGCCGTACTTCAGTGAATATAGGTCAGAGATGCTTTTCCAATACTTCTGTGTCCAAGAGTTGTGAGTCTGCGTGGCGTCTAAAAATATCAATCACAGCCACCGAAAGTGGCAAAGCCTTTTCCCTTCAGACAGAACGGGAACACCCACAGCGAGGGAGCGTCACCAGGATCCGGTCCAGATGCTGCAGTCGGTCATCCAGAACAATGTGACGCACACGTTCACACAGTTACACAGTACAGTCTGCACAGATCCACGCACAGGTGAACCGAACCGCTCATAAAACCATCAGCTGGTACCGGACTACTGACGCCAAGAGCATTGACTGTGGTCACATGTTAAAAGTCCTTTCAGTGTCATCTTCCAGTTTTCCTCTAATTTAATGCTGTTAATAGTTTCTTTTACAGTTCGCTCTGTAAAATGTTTTTCATGGATTTTAAAGATACTTGGACGTTCTCTGTCTGTGAGGATGGCGCTACACGGCAGCCACAGCGTTATGTTAATGCTCCACAGCATAATGAGTGCACGTCTGACCCGGTCACATACTAGCACAGGAGGAAACGGGCCGAGCGACGGCATTTCTTTGGCTTTGAATGGCGCTCGTCCATGTCGAGCAGTTCAAAGTCTCCTCCTGAACCTGGGCGCTAAGCCCTCCTCCTCTCCTATCTGTGCGGCTTCATTCTGAGCCGAGGTCCTTAACTCGCAGCTCACAGCGTGATGATACAACATGAGTCACCGGGTGATTCATTCAGATCTGACAGAGCCGGTGACGAGTGGCACTCAGTACAATTACTGTTTTCTCTACAGCAGGAATACTCGGCGACACTCACATCAGCTAAAAAACATATGATTACCTCTCTGAAAATGATAAATATCACCACATTCATGCAGACAAACAGTTTCCAGCGCGCTCTGGTGTTAAATTATGTTTTGGTACAAGCTAAAGGGCTGCCTGTTTACTCTGCTGTTAGATATACAGTCGACACACATGTTAAAGGAGTGAAGCTGATTTATGGCTGCAGGAAATGTAACGTCTGATGGAATCAGGAGGGAAACACCGAATGTAAAAACAAAGGCGGGAATACATCAATCAGAAACTCCGAGAACTGCATTTATTTAGTCGCTCCTGTGTGTGTGCCGATTTCTCTCACTGAAAGGTCTGCATCGCTGACTTCCTGTCATGTAGGTAAAGGGGCGTGGCTAAAAGGGCTTGCACTGGCCCCAGTTTGTTCTCATCCAATCAACAGTTTTTACTTTCCTTCAACTACCTCCGACTGGAAGGAAACATTGTAGCAGAAATTTCAGCGTCAGAAAAGAAGACTATGTCACTGGCGAGTCGTTAGCCAGTGAGAGCACAGCTTGCAGTTTTAAAAAACACTGAGATGGTGATGATGAAAACGGTGACACGATGGCAGCTATTTGCTCGTTTCTGATACAGTGAAACCACCATCAGCAGCTTCAAAGAGCTTTTTGGCAAATAAATGAAATATCTGCAAAGAGTCGATATTTAAAGTGTCGATGATCTTCTTCTTCATAACTACTGGACATCAGGGGCTGGGCCTGAGGACAGCAGAGCCAATCGCAGACAGCTTCTGCTTCACCAGCGTTTTAAGGACTGACCAAACCGTCTGTGCGTTTTCCAGCATGATGCAGCAGCAGTTCTTAAAGCGCACAAACTCATCGGCTTCGAGCTCTGATGAGGTCAGAACGTGGATAGTGCCACATAAAATAAAATATCTATAATAATAATAATAATAATAACAATGATAATAATTACAGAGACACTAAATGTGTGCCACAGCCAGACGTTCAGATAAAGCTTCAAATCAAATCAAAAATATTTTATTTTCCAGTCCAAAACAACGAGTTCCCAAAGTTTAAGATGATTCTGGATTCAGCCTGGAGGAAGGCTCGCTCTCAGCTCTGTTGTTCCCAGATGCTGATGATACAGATGTTCATGACTTCAGCCATGTGCGAGCAGCATGAGCCTCTTTACAGGACAGACTCATCGATGCACCTTTAATACTAATAAAACTGAACACGATCAGAAAAGACTGTTACTAATCCCAGATGTGGTTACATGTCATAGTTTCTCAGATGGTGCGGTGTTCAATACCAATTATCCTGTTTAACTGATTATATACATAATTAGTTATTGATACGCTCCAACCCACAGAATAACTACCTGACATCATATTAATGTGAGCAAAAACACCTTAGGAAACAGTGGAGCTGCTCCTGTTTACTGTAAACACAAACATGGTATCAACGCGACGCAGCAACTCTGTAAAACAAACCCATCAGAGGCGACGTCACAGCTCCAGGGAGGCGGCGTTTAAACGCTCGTGCACTGCGGTCGAGCAGTCGTGGAGAGAAAGCTCAACTTTGCAGAGTCTGCATAGAGTTTGTTTGATTTCTGTGCAATTCTTTCACATTTTTATAAAATCTCAGTTTCCATTCATTTCTTCCGTCCTCCCGCTTTGCTGTTGTTGTTACTCGGTGTGTTTTTATGTGTGACGTCTGAACTCATGTTGGTAAACAGACTTTAGTGAACAGGCGGTTATATATAACATGTTAAAATGACCTGTTTTCAAGTATCTTTGTAACTCTGTGTTATTGTACTTACATTATAACCCATCCTTTAATACTTTGACAGAACTGTTGTGATATTTGTTGTATTTGCCTGCTGCCCTCTGGGCCACATGACTCTGACACACATTTTACTGGATAAATAAAAGTCGCTGCCACAAACTGAATGTTTGTGGCTCAAGATGACTCGACATCATTCATGAGGGATACATTTGACATTTCACATACTATAGACCAACAAGTTATTTACAGCAGTTTAAATACGAGCAGTCAGTTTCTGGCACAGCACCAATCGCGCTACTTTCTTCTTTGTTGGTATTGAGCACAGACGAGGCGATACTGTCCCCATAGCTTCCTGTTACAAAAACACAAGACGTAGTTTTAAATATGACATCATCGTTGGAGGTCTGGTCTTCAGTGAATAAGTGATGGTGACATGAAGCATCGAGGCTCTGGTTTAACATCGTGTGTTGTCGTCCGGTGCTTTCATGGCACTAAACACATAACTGTGAACAGGCTTTTATTCATATTTACTTCTGATGATTTTTGTAGGAATGTCTTTAAATGTTATGCTTGACAAAAGCCCGACTCGCATGTTTCACTGTGACATTTGGTTCCCTTCCTTGTGTTTGGCTTCCTTCCTTCTTCCTCGCCGTCCTCTCGGCTGCTTCATCTGGCCGTGACGATGGTGGAGTCAGCACAGGTGCAGCGAAGGCACGGGCTCGTTAAGTCCCTCTGTCACTGCACATTACGGACTCTACTCCCTCGTTAGCCATAAATTTGAGTGAAACTGAACCCGCTAATAAAAACAAGCCAATTTGTCTAATTGGGCGTCATCCCTCACCCTCCATATGTGTCCGATAATTGTTCTGGTAGGTGGCTTCGATGCTTTCAAAAGATAAATATGTGTTGTTTGTCCCAGCAGTGCTGATAATGGGAGTTAATGGGAGGGATGTAGGCTACAGCTCATTAGCTTCATGCATTGTATTCCAGCTCCAGCACACGTGTCAGAGTTAATGCGGCGAACGGGCTTATCGCAGGAAAACATCGAGAGAAGAAGAACACGACTTCCTCCGTTAAAAGAGCGTTACGTGTTCACGTACACGACGATTGGAGACACACACGCACATGGACCATGGACGGATGTCAGAGGCTGGGAGATCTCTTTATCTGCTGATTTAATATAAAAAACTAAATGTTAATAAGACTTTAACCTTCTGTGTGAATATTATACACACACGAGCTGAACCACAGCATTAACACAGCAGGACTAACCTCACCTCTGTGTTCTTGGCTTCACTGATAAAACGCCTCATTAGCTTCACTTTAGCCGTTTCTTTGCTAATCTGAGTGAAAACCTCCCAAATACCAGACGCGCTATACTGTGCAGCGCTCTCATCACAGACTGAGAACAAACAACACGTGGCCGGGATTACACCACCCACCCTGAGCCACAGCTGCCCGCCTCACAGCACCTTCAGGAGGTGTAAGCTGTTAGCTGCCAGGACTGGGTGTGACCTGTAATCACACTACATTTTTTCTCCAAAGATATTACTGCACCAAATTCAGTAATCAGATAACATCGTCATTGTGACTAATGTAAACTCCATCACAAAGCTTTTTGGGTTATCTGCCTGACAGAAGTCTCAGTTTGTAGATGGACTGGTTCACACTGCTCTTCTACTCCCGCGCTCAAAGCTAGCGCTCAAAGCTAACGCTCAAAGCTAGCGCTCAAAGCTGGTGCTTTGTTCTAGGCATAGAAGCCGGACACACACCCGACGCATATAATTTGTGACTTAAAATATTTTTTTATTGCGAATCAAGCTCGATTTAAGCTACATCCACATGTACACGTAAACTGAGATTTTCCATTTTTGTTTAAAAAGAAACAAAGTCAAACGCTGCCGAGAACATGCCGAAGCAATGGGGGGGCGATATAATCGTAAACATGTAGAAATGTTGGCCAATCAGAGATCTAAAAGCTAGGGAGGGAAAGAGTAAACAAAGATGGCGCATAGAAGCAGTCTGACAGTAACGGCGTGTCTACGTAAGTGTGTAAAAACTGCAGATAGTACGATTAACAGCAACAGTGTCTATCTGCCTCTGTAGAAATCATCTCATGTAAACAATGACGTGGTGCACACCTTTGACGTTGAGTGACTAAATCTCAGTTTTCCTCGTCTGCACGTAAACACAAAAACTGAGTTTTCAAAAATGTCCGCCCAGTTTTTAAACATCTCCGTTTTCAGTGATCCACAACGGCGTTTACGTGTGGACGAAAGACCCAAATGCATAGAAGAAGCTGGGATTTCAAAAATACCCATGTACGTGTGGACGTAGCCTTATTCACACGTGAATACATACAAAGACCTGACCAATGACATCACTGCATTTGGCACCAGTGCTGAATGCACGGGGACGTGCAAATGGTAATCATAGGCGTCTCTCTGAACAGATCACGACTGACCTGCTGTGGGCGGATCAACTCCGCTCAGGTTTGGTTTGACGTCTTGTTGCTGTCACGTGATGGCGTTTGTCTCCGCCCATCAGATAGCCCCCAAAATGAACTTTAGCGAGGACAGTTTTCCCTCTGCTGCCGTCTTTGTATAAATATGTTAATGAGGACTTTGCAGAAGCAGAACACACTGTCCTACATGTTCTGCAAAAGTCTGTTTCTGGCTCTGCTGTGACCTCCGAGCCACCAAAGGGGGGCAGCAGTCCAGGGAGCGGGGCCTTAATGTGTTTGTGATGTGACTCTGGTGCCAACTAGGCCATTTAGGAACATCAGGGGTTTAATGAAGTGAAAACAGCTGTGGAACAGATGACTTTTCCATCACAGGGAAAATAATTACCCTCCCGTTCGACTGCATCGAGGGTCACGGTCGCTCACCGACCGTCCCTCCTCTGTCTGACTCATTTACCCTCAGCTAAAGCTGCAGAAATGTGTCCCTGACAAAAGAGACGTTAATGGTTTAAATTCATTTGATTCCTCTTAAACTGCTCAAATATTTTCCTTGAGCAACATTTAACTGAAAAACTAAAAAGCATTTCTGTTCATATGTATCTTCATATGACTCCAAACTTGAGGTCGAGCCAGTTTTTTAGTGTCTCCCAAAAAAACATTTTTCATGCTGTGTGCTGTGAAATGTCTGAGATAGAAGAAACACTTTGTGCTCCCACTGAGAATCAGCTTTTCAGCGTCTGTTATTAAAAACATCCTGAGCTCGGGCCCATTAAGTTCTTTTCAAAATCTGTTTTCAACTGGTGGAGGTTTGGCCGGCCTGAGAGCCAAAGCTCTGAAAAGCTTACAGAAGTTACTAAGCTGTGAAACTGTGCCTCACAAAGAAACGCTAACACATCCAACGCGCGCCAAAACATAACAGCGGGCCCAGTTTCACTGCGATAGCAGACTCTGTGATCGATATTATCAACAGAAGTGAGAGCTTGGTGGATCATGAGACGGCGTGTGGCATGAACAGCACGTCAGCGTTCACGTCCTTAAAGCACCTTAAAGACCGAACAACGTATGAAAAAGGCTCAAAGCTTTACAAACCCAACAAAGCAGCGTTACATCAGCGTGTTAGAAGCCGTCCGTCCACGGCTCGTGGAGCTGCACAGCACCAACACAGCACAGTTATTATAACAGCTTACTATTCATCATATAAGGTTTTATATGATTCTGCACTCTCTTGCTGGTGTATACGTACACGATACTTTATGTTATTGATCACAAACAGCACGGTGTCATGCTCCTCTCCTGCTGCGTGCTCTGCTCGGTCTCAGGCTCCAACAGCAGACGGGTGACCAACCAGCCAATCGCCATTTCACTAAAAACCAAACAAGGCCACCTTTACAGCCTGCACCACACATTCAAGCATCACCAGCCTATCTGAAACCACATCATCAACTGGCGTTTACAATAACCATACACCCACAGGACGCTCGTATGTTTTAAAAGCTTGAGGTGAGGTCATGCTTTAAAGACAGCGCCACGAGCTGATGATGACCTTTCCAGATCCAGACTGACAGATACCTAACAGATGTTCCCGAGGTGCAACCTGAGTGCGAGCTGCTGAGTCTGGGCACAAAACTTTGAACCTGATTTGTTGTTCGCCATCATGGCGCCGAGGTTTCTCCCTGCTTGCACCAACTTTGCTAACGCTAACGGCTGGAGAGCACAGCTCAGCCACAATTAAAATGGTTGCTTCAAAGACCAGGTGTGTGACCGCTCACAGTCATTGAGGACACGTGTCTGCATTCAATAATCAAACTGTGGTTATTTGCAACTCTTCTCCAACCAGTCAGAGCAGCTGCAGTCAGTCTGAGTCAGACCGCGACTGTTTGGAGACAGGTTGCCTCGCGTCAGGTGACCTGTGCAGTCACCGTGTGACTGAAAGCATTCACCCGGAGGCTGAATCTCTCACAACCTCTGGGTGAAGTTAGTTGCTGTAACTACTTGCAGTCGGTCGCCAGCAGAAAAAATGACCATCGACCGACCGCCAATTGTTCCTAGTCGTGCTCTTCGGCGTGACCGAACCATCAACCTACTCACCAGTAAATTTACACTCACAACAACTAAAAGAAACAATAGATGTCATAAACACATCATCAGATCAGCTGTTTGATCTGGACCGCAGTCCGGGGCAGGTTTCAAACCTGCAACTTTGGCTTGGCTCAAACAGAAAAATCAAGAAGATCAAATGAGCCAGATTACAGAAAAGGATTCAGAGTTGATGAGTAAACAGCTTAAAACAGGTTAGCGCTACACAACAAACACAACTAACGGTGCTTCACCTCGTAACTCAGCTGACCTCCAGGACAGACCAGCTCAAGAGGAAAGATGGCCTCTCGTTTCATTTGCTGCTCTTCCTGACACAACCCTCCAATTATACGGGTTTATCTGGCACTAGGAGCACACTAGCTTGGTGCTAGGCTGGGTTTGTGGCTATCAGCTAACATCATCGTGTGCACCAGCCAGGTTAACATTTATGCTAACTCTTTAGCTTTAGCATCAGCTAACTCATGTGCAATATCCCATTTGCCTCCCCCCAAATACATGTCAACGGTCACATTACTGTAACGATTTCCTTATCTCTTCACAAGTGTGTACACACACACACACACACACACATATATATATATATATATATGTGTGTGTGTGTATATATATATATATATATATATATATATATATATGCACACACACACACACACACACACACATATATAAATATATATATATATATATATATATTTATATATATATTTAGTCTGTTAACTTTTTAAACTATTTTTTATAAACTATTTTTTATAAATATTTTGCTCTTTTACTATATTTTTTACTGTACTGCTAAGTGACTGTCTTCTGCTCATCAAATACATTTCATTGCAATGTTGACCCTGTGCTAACTTGCATATGACAAATAAAACTGAATCTGAACTGAAACTAAAGGGCTGTTTAGCAAGAGAAAGTGAGCGAGGAGACCAAAACATAGTCTGATGTTACAAAGATGTCAGCTGGAAAAGAAACATTAAGAAACAGCTGAACCCATATGGAAAAGATATATATATATATAAATCTTATAAAGTTTGTATCTGTCTTGTGTGAAACTTGTATGAAAAGCATACAAGAGTGAAAACAGATATAAGATCCCTTGAAAAATTATATAAATGAAACTTGTATGTTTTGGATACTTACTAAAACAATATATGAAAGTAATGAGAAAGTGGCCGCTTTCATGAGTAAATCATATAAGCCTTATATTACTCACTATATGAAGTAGGCCACATCTGATGCAAGTCTTTTATACATTTTTACTATTTCTTTTCTATATGGGAAGGAAACAAATCTTGGGTCTTTTTTTCTCCATCCAGTCATACGGATAGAAGGTGGTCACATGGTGACATCACACATACACAGACCAATCGGTGTGAAGGGCAGGGAGATGCAGGCGGATCAGCAGGACAATCCTCGGCTCAGACTTTCAGGAGTAAAAAAGTCTTTAAGCATTTAAACTACAGGATGGAACTACAAGCTGAAGTTTGGATGAATTCATGCAGCTCGGTGTTGCTGTGAGCTGAATCACATACAGTCACACAGATTATAGCAGCAGTAACACAGTGACACACACAGCAGCGTGAAGTGGATTTGCATCGTCTTTAAGGAGGAACGTCGATGGTCCTGAGGACCTCTAACACATCACGAGCAGAAAAAGAGAGGCGGGCTTAAAGTGAAACACCTGGAAATACAAGCAGAGCGTCTGAGCAGCGCTCGATGGAGACGGTGGTTTGTACAACAGCCCTCCCTCTCTCATCAGCTCACACTGATCTGAGCTCAACTCCATCCTCACAATCCAAAAACCCTCCTCATTAAATCTCTGCACGTCCGCTAGCTGCCCCTCGCCTCTCATCCCTTCAGCAAACACGGACACACCAGGTGTTTTCAGAAAAATCCTCCATTTAAAGCACCTCAGCTCATCCAGTCAGAAATCACTGAACCCACTGCGACACATTCAGACCTGGCACAGCTGTCAGCTTCTGTCACATCTGCTTCAAACGCCAGGCACTTCTTCTTCGCTGGTGTTTTTCTTACAGCCTCGTTGACCTTTTCCTTCTAACAGCTGCTCGTCCGTTTCCCTTTCACCTGCGGGGCTTCTGCTACCGACCTGACCGACCACGCCATCCGAACGCGGGGATCACAGCCAGCTGAAGGCACCACCAGACCCCCGATACCCCTCTCAGGTTAGGGCAGTGAGAGAATTCAAACACAGGGGGTCAGAGTTAGCGTGGCAGTAAAACCAGATGATCTGGGTTAGAGAAACAAGGATAACCCCGTGATGACCACAGCCCCCCTCAGCCTGTGCTGGGGAGGAAAACAAAGGTCAGGATGTGGTTTTTCATGCACTGAACGTTTCTGTGGTTTGTCCCCTGGATTTGTCAGTCTCTAGCTCTTCTTACACATATTTCACCTTTTTGAACACCAAAAACTCTTTCATGACAAAAACTTTAAAAGTCTTTCTTATTTAGCACGTGATTCAATCAAAACCCTCCCCAGAGGGAGCTCAGTGATCCGATCACCTCTGTTTCAAAACCCAACACACACACACACGCACACGCACACACACACAGCGAGTGTGCAGCAGGAGATAAACCTGAAACACAAACACACTAAAGATTTCCATCAGGCCGAGGAACACGACCAGAATCTGAACCTGCATCAGCAACAGGATCCAGAAACCAGCACACACACACGCACTCGCGCACAGCCTCACCTGCAGAAACGTGTTCTTCTGTCTGCAGGAGTCATTAGACTCTGACACACTCACACTGTGGGTTTATGAGGGAGGTGTGTGCGTGTCTGTGTGTGTGCGTCTCTGCGTTGGGCGGGCAGGTGTGACACTGACTCGTACCTGGAACAGGCGCAGGATATTGGCCACCATGATGGACACGGAGCTGGCCGAGGCCCCGATGACCCCCACCACCTTCTCGGGCTTCACGAACACCGGAGGTTCCCCGTTGGTGCACCTCACGTCCGACGTGTCCTTCTGGATGAGCGCCTGCACGAACGTCAGCGACTGCTCCAGCGCGTACGTGTCCCGCGAGCAGGTGTCCAGGATCCGCGCGCCCAGCGTGACGTTGGGCAGCAGCTCGTCGTCGCCGTTGATCTGGTCCAGCGCGTACATCATGGCCTCCAGGCGGTGGATGCCGTTCTCCTTCTTGATGTCCCCGCACGGCGTCCCCGGGACCCCCCTGGCGTGGACCGGGAAAAGCCCCCCCAGCGTCACGTCGCCCTCCACGCGGATGGAGTGCGGCGCGTAAATCTCCTGGGAGCCCGCGAGGTCCAGGAACGCGTGGAGCATCCACAGCACGCGGACGGGCAGGCCGGAGCGCCCGCCCATGCCGGCGCCGGGGTCCGTGTGGTCACGCGACGGGAAAACGCAGAAGCGCGAGGAGGCGCGAAGAGGCTGTTCTCGGGACAGGTCCGTAAATCCGGCGGCTCGTGGCCGGCCCGCGCCCCGCAGAGAGAGCACCCGCTCACCGGCACAGCTGGGATCCCGCGCGAGGAGCCACGGCATCCGCGCCGCGCGAGCCTGCCGCTTGTTGCACGAGTACCATCCCGGCCCCGCGAGCGCCACCACTCCAGTAACTCCTCGGTAACTCCTCCGGTAACTGCAGCCCGCCGCCCACGCGCGGCTCTGATGTCACAGCCCGTGACGATAGACCGCTCCGGTAACTGCGCCGTGCACACCTGTCTGCGGGCGCGCGCACTCCGCGCAGGCTCCCGGGCTTCTGCGCACAAAGTGGCCGAAAAAGATCAAAGAGAGGCGGCGAGAGGAGTCGGCACGAGCCGAGGAGAGGAGCTCTGCGCGCGCGGTCCTCACGGTCCACCAGCCCCCTATCTCGCTCGCTCGCTCACTCTCTCTCTCTCATCCACGCACGCGCGCTCACGCCGCCCACGCGCGTTTGTATAATTATCAGCGCAGGGCTCGTGCTGCCAAAACAAGCCGAACAAACAGCCTGCGCGTGCTCCGGCTCACGGACCGTTACCGTGAACGGGAGCGCGAGGCTCGGTGTCCTCTTCCTCCTGTCGTGTCCTCAGAAACTCACGTTAAAATCACGTTTCCCGCTTCCGGGCACCCAGGTTACTTCAGCCAAACTCCGGGTCTTACCGCCACCGTAACTCGTTTCACATCAACAGGTGTGACAGAACCGTCTAAGGACCAATCAGTTCTCCGCGTAGATGGCGTCATCATTCCCGAAGATCCCTCGGACCTGTGCGCGCGGACAGCAGCAGCCTCTGGTGTCCTCGCGCTTCTCTGACGAGCCGCATTCTCCGCTTTTTGGTGGAAATCAGGAGTTTCAGCTGTAACGTGTGAAACAGAGAACAGAACCAAACCTGCGTGTAAAACATCCAATCATCTAATATCTGATTAGAAACGTCACGGCTTCAAACAGGCGCAACTTTATTAACACAGCAGCTCTTTTACAGACACACAACCGCGCAGAGACGCGTTCAGTCAGAGCGTCTAATACTCACCTGCTGCACACACACTCACACACACACACACACACACACATAATCACACACAGACAGACACACTCACACACACACACACACTCACACATAATCACACACAGACAGACACTCACAGATACACACACACACTCACACACACACACACACACACACACTCACACATAATCACACACAGACAGACACTCACACACAGACACACACACTCACATACTTGTACTCTGTCTTTAATCTCTTCATAGTTTTCTGATTTTATGGTTTCTGCTTCTTTTGTCAAACACTCTGCTGACAGTTCGCCTCTTTCATCTGAACACATAGGTTAAACCGTGGGTTAGTTAGTGAGTTTATAACCCAGCTGATCGCTAATGTTAGGATAAATCCAGATAACAGAGATAGTCCAGGTAGGCGGGACTCGTCCAACTCTTCTGAGTAACACCAACGAGTTCCCACCAAAGCCGAGAGACGGAATCTCTCCAGTGTGTCCGGGATCTGCCGAGGCCCCTTCCCGGAAGCACATGTCAGAAACGCGTCACGTATGAGGCATCCAGGTGACATCTCACATCAAATATCTGACTTGTAAATTCAAAATTGCTGATCCCATTATGGCTCGCCACAGCAGATCTTCTGCCTCCATCACCCTCTGCATGTCATCCTTCATGACACCCAAAGACCTCAGACTGCCGAGCAGCTCCAAGCAGTTGGTCATAGTTCCCACATTTAGAGTCCTTACTCTCACTCCTGTCTTTCCTTCTCTCTCGCTGCCTGCTAACATGCCATCCCCCTCTCCTCTTCCTCGGTCTTCGACCAACATTCACACAGTTTCTACGGCATCCTGCAGGCAAACAGCACCGGAGACAATCACTGTTAACCCAGGCCTAGTTTAAAACCCCCACTAACACTGGGAGTTCAAACCACAACACCAGTGAAGAGGCCACAGCAGCAACTTCCGTCTGTGGGAGGAACAAGAAAGTGGGACAAAGATCAGCGTCAGTCATCAACAGCATGGTCGAAAAAGAAGAAACTGTGGAACAAAGTGCTGAAACTAACGCAGCGAGGTTCACAGTATCGCTTTGATCTGGAGATCAGTTCTCATTATTATTTATTGTAAATGCTGCTACCAGGGAGCCACTTCTAATCCCACCAAACTGACTCCCACAGCTGATGTTTACAGATGTTTACTGACAATAAAGGGTTCTGATCCGGACTCTGGTGGGATCCTGAAGCTATGAAACTGTGAGGTTCTGGTGTTCAGAGCTTTTTCCCCTCAAACACATCACTGTGCACTTCTGTGTTAGGAGTGTACTGTATTTGTACTGTTGTTCTGTTTGTGTTTGTCTATAATTATGTTGACAATCAGACGATATTTTACGAGGATTCAACGCAGAAATCCAGAAACTATTCATCGTCACAGAAACCAGCCCGCTCACTTGAGAATCACGTTTAAACTCCAAAAACTGAATGTGTCCTGGGTTTCAGTGACAGTGAACTCAACCTCTGTGGGCTGTCTGAGTGTGACAGCCAGACACAACGATGCATCTGAGTGAGTTCGCTGGAGTTTCACAGAAGAATGATGACATTTTCTGACAGTTAATTCATTAAAGAAGCTAACTGTCAGGCCACGGTTAAAATAATTATACTCACAATTCTCCTGGCATGGATTCATGTGAACTTGGTTTAATAACTGAATAACTTTACAGACACAACAAAGTGTAAAAGTTAACTTATATAATGTAGTGTTTGAACAGCTGCTTACTGCAGGGTGCCACGTCCTTTCTAACTAATCTTAAATAACTCAGTCCTTACTGTTTTAAGCCTGACACCCGTCGTGGCTCATTTGGAGGTCTCCAAAAAGGTCTCCTTTCTCCTCACTTGCAGTTTCCATGTCAGGGTTTGTTTGGTGATGCTGTTTCCTGGTTTCGCTGTATGCCCAGTAGTGGATCTAGAAAATTTTACATGGGGGGGAAAAGGAGGGGCAAGAGGTGAAGCCTGTATGTAAATGGAGTCAACAAAATATCCACAGAGACACTTTAAGCTATTTATTGTATCATTTCAGCCCGGGGGCGGGGCTCTACAGTGGATGAGCCTGCCCCCTTCTTTTTACATCCATGTTTTGTTTCTGTGGGTTGAAACTTTGGACTTCATTAACACGACGTGAGCGTAAAGGTCATGGCGGTTACTTCCTGTATTTGCTGACATCACTCAGCTAGCACTGTGCTGCTGTATGTAACATGACATCACGGTCACGCTAACGGTTCAGGGGAAAGCCACACACGAAACTCGGTTTAATTGAAATGTTATTGACAGGTCAGAGCAGTCCTGTGGATGTTGTAGACAGCTTTTACTAAAATCACACCAAAACATTTTGCAGCTGATACCATGAGTCTCTTCAGCAGCCTTAGATGTTTTTTAAGATTACCCCAGAGCAGGAGAAACCACGCTGTTTGTATTTTGGGCTGCTGTATGAACACCAGGTGAGCGCACCTGCTCTCATTCTCACTTTCATGCTCGCTGAGCATCGTTCTCGTCAGTCAGATGCTGTGAGAGTGAGAGTTGCCATCTGTGTGTCAGGACTGCCTGCAGGAGAAAAAACCCTCTTCAGTCTCTCTTCAGACGCTTTGTGATGTGCTAACATCACGATGCAGCAAGTCTGAGGATTATTTTTGTTTTGATGTCGACTTTTTGAAATGAACGAGTTTCGTTACAAATTTGCGGTTCATGCTGGAGCTGCCACTTCACAGCAGGCAGCTCTGGAGGATTAAGGTTTAGTGAATTTAGACCTCAGCTTCAGATTCTGCTGGTGCTCATTGGCCAGTTTCTGTGTGCTCAGCAGAGCGGCCTCAGAGTCCTGCACTCCCAAACATTTCTACTACTTCCTGTCTGAGGAGGGCAGAGGACACCAGGGAACCAGCTATGTCCAAGGATCAAGACTTTGTCATTTTTAAAGAGATCAATAAGAACTAATGATTCAGTGCAGAGAGGTCTATTAACACATAGTGAGTGAAAAAGAAGCACCCAGTGCATCATGGGAATCCCCCAGCAGCCTACACCTATTGCAGCATAACTAAGGGAGGATTCAGGGTCACCTGGTCCAGCCCTAACTATATGCTTTAGCAAAAAGGAAAGTTTGAATCTTAAACGTAGAGATAGTGTCTGTCTCCTGAGTGTGGAAACATCAAGTACTCGTTATAATAATGTTTTACTGCTCAGTTATTATGAACCGCTTCCATTTCATAATCAGTGAATATGTGAATCTGTCACATGAGGATTAGTACTAACAACAAATGTTTCTTATTAATGTGGCCACAGCAACCTGACATCAGCCCCAAACAAGCAGACAAGGATCTATAACCAGGTGCCAGAAACGTCGGGACGCTGTGTCAAATGTGAATAAAAACATAAAGCGGTGATCTCAGAGATTCATATTTTATTCACATTTATTTACATTTTTTTAATTGTACACAACATCCTGATGTCTTTATTATTGGTGTTGTATTTTAATCATTGGCAGACCGGAGACATGCCCATCTTTGCAAACAATCATGTTTGTGAGGGACAGCCAATCAGAAGACACTGGCCCAGTGTCAGATAAAGAAGGATTATTTTGAACTGTCAATCATGCAAAGCTGGCCTAGTAGAGTTGAAGCCTAGAAATATGGAGTTAGTCTTCTTGAATCCCGGCCTGGTGCTTTAGCCTCACCGTGCTGTCTCCAGGCCCGTGGTGTGAACCACATGACCTGCCGTAGGTGTGAGTCACATGACCCACCGCTCCTCTGGCGGCTCCCGCACCGAGGCGAGCGGCTCAGTGTCATCGTGTGCAGCTCCGAGCGTCTGGCAGCACTGATTGCTCAAATGAGTGCTTCATTATATTCTCTCTGATAGCCGAGCACAACTGAGTGAAATCCAATAGCACAATTCAATTATGCTGTGATGTGGGGACAGATTTGCACTGAAAGCATTTTCCACTGGATCCAGACACAGAGCTCTCTGTCTGACTTTGTCAGATTTGAGTCATTTATCAGATGTTTTGGCTCGGCGAGCGTCCTTGAGCACTGAAGTCGCTCAGAGTGAGACCGTCAGCCAAATGTCTGAAAAATCCAAGTGGGAGAACGGCGTGCTGTGTGATTCTAATGTTACGGAGGCTCATTTTTCATTTCCTCCAAGGTCGCGTTCCAGCTCCAAGCTGGTGAAACACACACAGTGATCGCAGCTGCATCTTTTGTGTCAGCGCTGCAGTTCCTGAGACGTCCAGCAGAGGCGCCAGCAGTGAGTCAGACTCGAATGTTTAACTGTCCAGCTAACCGGCGTCCTGGAGCCACGTTCGTGCTCACATCATGGCCTCAGAGCGCTCGCTGTGCTCTCAGCGTGCGGCCCCTCTGCCGCTGAGCATTATTCATTCATTTCCCTCCGGTTGTGTAGAAGCAATAATAAATGATTATGTGTTGTGTGGATTATTCTGAAGTTGTTCTTCATTATTTTACCACCTGCACACAATAAATATAATTACCTGTGACTCATTCTCGACTCACTCTCGACTCATTCTCGGCTTCCAGGCCTTTTTTTAAAATCAGTGAAAGGTCAAAGAAGCCGAGCGAGCCGCAGGCTGTCACGACTGAAGCCCTCAGACCTTCATCAGGAAGCTGTGACTGGACCAGCTGTGTGAGACCATCATTAATCACCAAAACACACCCGGACGTGGATCAGCAGTCTTGAAGGTGTGTTTTTGTCCACAAAGAGCTTCCTGAACTCACCAGTTACACTAGCTGAAGGACACAGCGCAGCTTCATCTCTACAGTTAGGAGGCATTTTATGTCTGAATGATAAAAAGAGGCAAGCAAAATCATTCCTGTGGAAATGTTTGGTACAAAGAGTGCAGTGACCAGAGTGAAAAAGCAGCCAGTGTCCACAGAACAACTTTAAAAGTTCTTCTTCAACTGTTGCTCAAGATCACTTTAACAAATTATGAGGAAGTCTGGCTCCTTGGAAGCAAAATCTAATCTTTCCACAGTCCTGTATATTGGCATGAGCGCGTGTGGCTTGGCAGCCTTCAGAGACCTGCAGCCGTCCAGCGTCAGCAGCTTGACATTAAACAGCAGCATCATGAACGCGGCCTCGGTTGGTTAGCTCTGCAGATTAAATAAATTTACAGGTGGAGCTGATGGCATTGCAGCACCTCAGGGAGGTCTACCAACTGCTACAGGCATCATCTGCTAAACTCTTCCCTAACAGATGTGGAGTTCAGGTTTTATTCACACTGACGTGATCTGCTGGATTTCAGAGGGCCAGTTTCTGCAGACGACACAGCCTCAGTCAGCCTTCAGCTGAAAACACAACATTTAATTCACCTCCACGAGCTTCCCACCCTATTGCTGTGTAAATGAATGCATTGCATCATGCATTTTAATAATAAAGTTTCTTTAACATTTCCTTTTGAAAGTTTAGTCAGAGGGAAACAAAGAGACGCCAAATAACTTCAAAGAGGAAAAAGATTTGCATTAAGAAAGAACTTTTAAGCAAAACAAACTAAACAAAGAGTCTAAAGATGCCTGAAAGGACACGTGAAATGACCACAAAGAGAGGTGTAGTAACCACGAGAAGACATAAGGCCGCAAAAGAAACAAAGAGACTTGAAATGATCCAAGGGAGATGAAAACGACCACAAAGACTGAAAAAGATTAATAAAAAACCCCACAAAGAGCAACAGTACAACTACAAAGTCCTCAAAATGTCCTCCAGGGGACAGGAAACAGCCACGGAGACACTAAAACCCACCTAAAGTCCAATAAAATCCTAAGCAGTTCACAGGGTGCTGCTCAGCTGCCCGTCGGCTGCATCATGAACGCATGAATCCTCTTCCCTGCGAGCGGCAGCGTTGGATTTACTCCCCTCCAGCTGCTAATTGACATCGTCAGGCCGCTGACAGACCACGTCGGCCTCAGAGGACTCGAGCAGACAGACGCTGGGCGATCAAACACGCGGCGTCACCTCGCATCGGTCGTGTCTGTGCATAGAAGTTGCACTTGAACACATCACAGAGACATCTGACGTCCTGATGTGACTCTGAGTGAGAGGGAACGCTGTCAGTGTTCTGCTGCGGTCAAAGACAGAGCAGCTGATCGTTTTCATGCCGTTAGACGCCTGAAAGACTTCAAACGGGAAGGTTTTAATTTGCTGCATCAGAGCTGCAGTGATGGACGACAGCTTCACATCCTTCACTGAACTAAACGTCGGACAATTCGGGGAGTTGGAGGGTGTTTAAGGGGGGTGTGACTCTCACGCAGCTTTGCATGATCCACAGTTCATAATAAGCCACCTCCTCAGTTCATCCTCTGTCTGAAACAAGCATTTTAACTCCTAATGTTGACCTTCACAATCACAAGGTTTGAATGGGTAGTGGGTCTGAGATGACCATATAAGGATGTTTCTTCTTCGTGACATCATCCAGATCCAAGAGTAGAAAAAACGGATGAACTGAGTGTTGAGAGCAGTGTGCAGCCTGAGCTCTGGGCCCTGCAGGAGTGCTATAGACACACCCATCTCATTTTTGGAAACATTTAATATGAACATCCACCATGTGACCAGCAGCCTAACAAGCCTGCAGTCTGACAGAAGTGCTGCAGTAACATATGATGCAGAAATCTGTGAATAAACACAGTAAACGACCTCAGAAGTGCAGTTTCCTGTTTTCGACTTTTATTCTTTGGATGTATTTTTAATATTTGAGTGTCGTGATGCTGAAGTGTTAGTGGAGGTGCTTGCTGCCCCCCCGGGGAACAGTAAATAAATGCACGCAGTTATTATCTATTTCTTTTTACTGAAGTTTGGAGGCTGAGCAGACAGACCGCCTCCTCCTGTGATTCAGCAGTCAGCGGAGGCTAACGCCGCAGACTCTGAGCTCAGCTGCTCGCTGTTTTCGGGACCTTTGCTTCTTCACGGTTTCCCTGCACAGGACCTTTCCTGCAGAAACACCCACCGGCATCCTCGAGCCATGCACACCAAACCCACACTGGAGGCGCTTTCACGTCTTAAGAGGAGGGATTACATAAGCGCAGGAAATACACGCGCTGTCAGGGCTGAACTGAACCGTGACTGCATCGAGCTGTCACATGAAGGTTAGCGGAGGAGCGTGTGGGCAGGAGACACCCAAAGACTGACCGCTGCAGGAATGATACTCTTTTCACTGTGACTCTGTCCAGGTGAATTACTGCGTGGCTGATCTCTGCACTGTTAATATTTTAATGGAGGGGGCTCAAGCATAAGGCCCGGGGCCCAAAATCGGCCCAGCAAAGACTCCAATTTGGCCAACAGGAAACATGGCTTTGGAAAATGTGAAGGCGAGCATAAATTTAGGACGTTTTAATGTAGTTTTACAGTTTTACAGCTTCAGAAAGTCTGCTTTCTGTGAAGTAAAAAAACCTTTCTGTTTTATGATTACTGGGCAGTCGGAGCTACCAGAACTTTACCTGAAGACTTGTGCTGGCAGATTTCTTTCATTTACTGGAACAAGATTTGCTTTATTATGAGAAGTGCTGTTAAATTGTGCTTCCTTTCCCATCGCTAACATCTCTGGGATCAGTTGAGCTTCTTTACACTGGCAGAATCGGGCGACTCTGCAGCGACTGCATGTGGCCTACAATGCATGGTGACTCTGACGTCACTGCTTTATGTTTATGCCAGCATCAGTCAGCGGTGTCCTGCGCTCTGATTGGTAGTTGCCTGCATTGCCTGCACAGTTTCTGCTGACCACATCCAGCTCGTCTCTTCCTTGTTAAAGACTTTCTGAAGTTCTTTCAGAAGTTTTTTCGTTTTGTTTGTTCTCTGTTTGTTCTTCAATTTCACGGACAAATCACGCCGGAGCAAGCGCTGGTTGTAAAAGAGGCTCTTCATCTACCGAGCCGCAGTGCCAAAGCCTTCGGTTGTTTCTCAGATGAAGCACAAAGTTTTGAACCAGGTATCGAGCGGCTGCACCGTAAGCCCTCCGAGGCTGATTGTGTTTGGGGGAGATGACAAAGACCGGCCCCGATGAACGACGAAAACTAAAAATGTAATTTTCAGCATCAGCACGAGCTAAAAGCTGCATCACTTTGTAATGAGGAACGTGGCTCAGTAATATTCCCACCTTGGCAATAACTGAACATAAAAATCATAGAAACTCATCACACAGACAGGTATTGACTTTGGCTTCACACTGAACATGAACTGATGTCCAACCCATCGGCTGCCAGGACTGAACCTCTGACCTTTAGTCCAGTTTAGATACCCTCATAAATGCGTCCTCAGTAACAGCAGCTGCAGTCCACGTCTGCAGGGAAACTCCTCTCCTCTTATTTACTCTCTCTGTTCCTCGTATCGATTTTTACTTTATAGCCCAGATTAATATTTCAGAGCAGGATGACCTGAAGGAACAACATCCTAAAGAATGCAGGCTTGAAGAGCCATGGACCTCGTTGGGTGAAAGGCGACGCAGAGCTCTGTCAGTTCTGATGAAGGAGGTGGAGAAACCAGGAAAACCTTCCTCCACTCCTCTGTTAGTTACTGATGGCTGCAGAGCAGGGTGGAGCTGATCTTCAGTCGCCTCTTTGACTGAGTTTTGTAGCGTGGCTGCGAGCAGTAATGACCCCGCTGTAACACCAAAAAGCCTCTTCTGACTACTATACATGAGACAATAAGGGCACTGATGTTCCCACTGGAGACCAATTTTGAAGGCTTTCATGATAATTGAGAGTGAGAACATCATTATGTCTGAGTGGGCGATCAATGGCTTTTCAAACCGGAGCGATTTCTTGTTGGAAAATGTGGATGATTTTATAGCGATGAGATACACAGAGCTCTGACTGCAGAGAAAAGGTCTGCACAGATTCAGCAGGATCCACATCCAAAACCTGATCCTGGAAACAATCAGACAGTCCGAGGACGGAAACATGCACAATCCAAGAAATCGTGTCAGGCTTTAAGTAAGCATGCAAACCAGACTCCTAACAGTGAACATTTATACTGTGTTAGTCACAGTGATGGGAATAACGGCGTTACTTTTTTCAGTAATGAGTAATCTAACTAATTACTATTTCCATCGTTACAACGCTGTTACCGTTACTAACATGAAAATGCGGTCGCGTTACTATTTTTCAACAAACAGATGGTTGAAGCTGTTCAGCTTACCGCATCTTATATCAGCTGCACGGATGTAGCTGTAAGTAATCTGGACGCTACAGCTTTAAGCAGCTGCGCGCTCCCAGGGGCGGCAATCACTTTCTGCCCGACGATCACTTTTTGGCACAACACCTGGAGCTCAGGGGGCAAAACAATGGCATGAGTGCTGCTGTTTGACTGAGGAAGAATAAAGCAGTCGTGGTAAGTCAATCACTAAATATGATTCAATGTGGTCATGTGGTTATGAAATATGATTCAATAAACATGTTTGTGGTTGTTACAGTAAAAATATAACTTTTTCTACTCATATTTTATGTTTTTTTGTCTGATTTTAGATCAATTGTGTTAATACAGTTTGTCAAAATGAGAACATAACTGTAAATTCAGACACGTGAGGTTGTGCTGAAAGCAATGATACCAAACAAGGCAAAGCAAATAGTTTATAAAGGTAAAATGTAGACGGAAAATCAAAAGTAGTTAAAAATGGCCAATCATACCCTGGACCCCAGAGTGGTAAACTTTTTTTTTTTTTTAAGTAACGGAATAGTTACTTTTCAAGTAATTAATTACTTTTAGAATCCTGTAACTCAGTTTCTAACTCAGTTACTTTTTTGAAGAAGTAACTAGTAACTATAATTGATTACTTTTTCAAAGTAACTTGCCCAACACTGGTGAGTCATGACCACAGGGAGGTGTGGGGAGCTGAGCTGACCCCGATCCAGACACGGAGAAACGTTGTTCACAAAGCTGACAATGGGCTAATCGTCTTTCCAGGCCAAAGTCTTCCAGTCGCTATTTCAGTGTCTATGAAGGTGCAATCCAAAAGTTGGGACAGAGAAGCCAAAAGTATGAACTGGTTTGAATTTGGCAAATCTCCTGAGTTTGAAGACCTGACAGATGTTTCAGGTATAAGGGGGCGTGGTTTCAGTCCCACTTACTCCCACATACTCACTGATGCTTACAAGCTTTGCAGCTCCACAGAAAATAGAAAACATGAAGCAAAGCTGTCAGTTTACCTTCGCCTATGAGCACGAGCTGCTGGCAGTGAATACAGTAAAGGAATAAAATGGAGGGTGCAAGTGGCAGAACGGAGGTTCCTCTGCAGAGCGTCTCAGCCTCAGCGATGGGGCGAGGAGCCCAGGAGCAAAGCTGCGAAGCGATTGAGCCTCTCGGCTGGAAAAGGAACGCCTGGTTATCGCTCCAGCCGGGAGGAGGTGCCAAAGAGAAGGAGGTCTGGGAATCTTTGCCTGGACTGCTTCCCCCGAGACTCAGACAAACAGCAGAAAATGTACAGCTGGATGCAAATACATGGTAAGTGTTGGAAACTGGTAAGGAAGAAACGAGGAAACTGCAAAGATGTCTGGTTGAGTGTCGATGAAGCTCTGGGAATTAAATCAAATTAAACTGAATTTACTGGATCTGTTCAAAATCATCCTCCTTTTATTTATTATATTTATTTCTGTCTCTGTGCATTCCTCATTGAAACTCCTCCACTGTGAGCTTTCATTTTCATTTGGGAGCTTTGAGAAATGTGCTGATTGGGCTGAAAAATTTGGAACAACTGCAAGTCTAAAAGTTGGAATGTGGGAACAGTCAGAGGACAACATTTAAAAAAACGAATAAGAGATTCAAAGTCAATTATGGTGTTCCACAGGGTTCAGTGCTAGGACCAATTCTGTTTACATTATACATGCTTCCCTTAGGCAGCATCATTAGAAGACATAGCATAAATTTTCACTGCTATGCAGATGACACGCAGCTCTATCTGTCCATGAA
This sequence comes from Oreochromis aureus, assembly GCF_013358895.1. NCBI lineage: Eukaryota > Metazoa > Chordata > Actinopteri > Cichliformes > Cichlidae > Oreochromis > Oreochromis aureus. The sequence goes on along the minus strand of NC_052946.1, from coordinate 41,471,432 downwards.
GCCAGGTAACACACACCAATTAGTTAAACTGCAGGAATGTCTTAAAGACATAAAGACCTGGATGGCCGCTAACTTTCTGCTTCTTAATTCAGATCAAACTGAGGTTATTGTACTCGGCCCTGAAAATCTTAGAAATATGGTATCTAAGCAGATTCTTACTCTGGATGGCATTACCTTGGCCTCCAGTAACACTGTGAGGAACCTTGAGTCATTTTGACCAGGACATGTCCTTCAATGCACATATTAAACAAATATGTAAGACTGCTTTCTTCCATTTGTGCAACATCTCTAAAATTAGAAATATCCTGTCTCAGAGTGATGCTGAAAAACTAGTTCATGCATTTATTACTTCCAGGCTGGACTACTGTAATTCTTTATTATCAGGATGTCCTAAAAACTCCCTGAAAAGCCTTCAGCTGATCCAAAATGCTGCAGCAAGAGTCCTGACAGGGACTAGAAAGAGAGAGCATATTTCTCCTGTTTTGGCTTCCTTCATTGGCTTCCTGTTAAATCCAGAATTCAAAATCCTGCTCCTCACATACAAGGTCTTAAATAATCAGGCCCCATCTTATCTTAATGACCTTGTAGTACCATATCACCCTATTAGAGCACTTCGCTCTCACACTGCAGGCCTACTTGTTGTTCCTAGAGTATTTAAAAGTAGAATGGGAGGCAGAGCCTTCAGTTTTCTGGCCCCTCTTCTGTGGAACCAGCTTCCAGTTTGGATCCAGGAGACAGACACTATCTCTACTTTCAAGATTAGGCTTCAAACTTTCCTTTTTGCTAAAGCATATAGTTAGGGCTGGACCAGGTGACCCTGAATCCTCCCTTAGTTATGCTGCAATAGACGTGGGCTGCCGGGGATTCCCATGATGCATTGAGTTTTTCCTTTCCAGTCACCTTTCTCACTCACTATGTGTTAATAGACCTCTCTGCATCGAATCATATCTGTTACTAATCTCTGTCTCTCTTCCACAGCATGTCTTTATCCTGTTTTCCTTCTCTCACCCCAACCGGTCGCAGCAGATGGCCCCGCCCCTCCCTGAGCCTGGTTCTGCCGGAGGTTTCTTCCTGTTAAAGGGAGTTTTCCTTCCCACTGTCGCCAAAGTGCTTGCTCATAGGGGGTCATATGATTGTTGGGTTTTTCTCTGTATTTACTATTGTGCGATCTGCTGTACAATATAAAGCGCCTTGAGGCGACTTTTGTTGTGATTTGGCGCTATATAAATAAAATTGAATTGAATTGAATTGAATTGAAATATATGAGTTCAGGAGACATGACGGACCAACAGGCTCTTGAGCTTCTGCACTCTGAGTTTGAAATGCAGGTTTATCTCTGCATAACTTTCATCAGCATTTTGATCTCATCTTTGATGATTTGTCATCAAAAAGGAAAAGACAGCAGGAACTCGTTTTCTTTGCTTCAGATAAAAAAGACATCGGTTTAAACCATCACTGCAGTGCTCCAGCCGTCTGTGCTACATAAGCTCCAGTCGTGGCTGAAAGTGTGCTTCTGTTAGCTCCTTAAAGAGTCCTTCACATACGTTGAATACAAAGCTATTCATCAGGTCTTATTAGAGCTCGTTGCCTCATTGGCTCATGTCACTAACACACGGCGGCCTTCCACCTGCAGCACAAACTCAGCCTGGGCACTCACTGCACTCTGTCATGTGAATCATGTTTCTGTGACTGTAACTGTTAGTAACGCCACAGCTTGGCAAACCTCACAAACATCCTTTCCCTTCGCTCCCATGGGAGGACGTGTTAGTGACTGATTCGGGTTTTCATTCAGACTCGGGAGGTTGAATAATCAGAGTATAATTGCATGCAAAAGACAGGGAACAGCAGTAATTGGCACCTGATATCCCCTCTTCCCCTCCTCTGACAGAGCGGGATTTGAATAATCTCGGCAGCGGGGCGCACACACACCCACAGATAAGTGCTTCTCGAGGAAAAGAGCCGGAGGTGTCGAGATAAAACAGAAAGAAATGGAAAATGACACATCCAGGCACTGATGGACACTAAATCCTTTCAAACGCTCTCTGCAGCCTTTACATTTATTGCTTTTCCCGACGCTTTGCTCTAACGTATGAATGGCGGTTGGAGCGTTTTTACGCAAATGTTGGTAACGCGGGAACAAAAGCCCTCCTTATCTTATTTTCTCTGGATGCTGATAAGAAGCCGACATGAAATCTGAGTGCAAATGCATCAAAGTCAAGAGGGGAATACAGAAGCGTACAAATATGAAGAGACGGGGAAGAAGAGACATCAGACGCACACTGTGTGATCAGTGCGTGAAGCGTGGGATCGTCATCGTTAGCAGCTCAGCTGAAAACGTCCAGAAACTGTCGTCGGATGTTAGAGCTGAATCATCATTTCCCTCCCAACGGTTCACCAGTGTTCTGCTACAGGCAGGGGCGTGTCCAGAGGGGGCCCCTCAGGTGCCCTACATGCTGGCGCTTTGCTGAAATACAGTTTTAATGTTCATGTACTTCATTATATTTTAGATTCCTGACAGTAGCCTCCATTTGCTTTGACAGCGCTGCAGACCTTTGGCATTCTCTCAGTCAGCTTCATGATGTCATCACCTGAGATGGTTTCACCTCACAGGTGTGCCTGTCAGGGTTCATTGGTGGAGTTTCTTGCCTTCTTAATGGGGTTGGGATCATTGGTTGTGTTGTGCAGAAGTCAGGTTGGTGGTGACACTGATGGGGATTTATTCAAAACTGAAGGCACACTGAACCAGCATGGTGTGATGATGTGATGCCATCACATCATTTATTTTTTTAACAGGACAATGACCCCAAACACACCTCCATACACCATCTATGTGGAGTAAATAAAGCTTTGACCTCAGTTTGTGATTTTTCTTGGTTATAAAGTCTAAATACTTCGGACACTTTGTACAACAATTTTTAAATTTTCCCCTTTAAGCACGTGTGCTGCTGTGTTCAAGTCTTCTTGTATATTTACTAGTTTAATACTACAAAACACACTGCAAAAACTCAAAATCTTAGCAAGTGTATTTGTCTTATTTCTAGTCAAAATAATCTTATCACACTTAAAATAAGACAAAATCAGCTAAAGAGTAACATCTCAGTAAGATATATTAACTTGTTTTTAGACTGTGGATCTTGAAACTAGAAAATTTTCACTTGTTCCATTGGCAGATTTTTCCTCTTATTTCAAGCAAAAATATTTTGTATTAAGCGAAAAAATCTGCCAATTTTTTAGCTCCTCCTCCTTAAAGGCAACTTACCTTTGATTGGCTATCCCCAACAAACAGAAGATTTGGTGGGCGGGGCTTCTGTTCCTGAGAAGACGTGGAATTATTACTAAATATTGATAGTTTTTGATCCTCCACGCTAAAAGAACACGGGCAGAGAATAACTCGCCCATCAACATGTGGAGACAGTATGGAGCTTTTCACTCAGTCAGGTCAGCCCGACACACAGAAGCAGACAGACATCATTCAGATCCAAGAAACATATTTAATATGAACAGGAGATACATTACAGGCAAATGGTAAATGGCCTGTATTTATACAGCGCTTTTCTAGTCCCTAAGGACCCCAAAGCGCTTTACACAACCAGTCACCCACCCATTCACACACACATTCACACACTGGTGATGGCAGCTACATTGTAGCCACAGCCACCCTGGGGCGCACTGACAGAGGCGAGGCTGCCGGACACTGGCGCCACCGGGCCCTCTGACCACCACCAGTAGGCAACGGGTGAAGTGTCTTGCCCAAGGACACAACGACCGAGACTGTCAGAGCCAGGGCTCGAACCGGTAACCTTCCGATTACAAGGCGAACTCCCAACTCTTGAGCCACAATAGCAATGAGGAGAAGCACGAGGATCTGCTGATGGTGAGGAGTAACGATGTTCCTCTGTTCATCACAGATGTTCTTCCTTTGTCTGCTGCCGGTTTGATTAGCGTGCCGTCACAGGCTGCATCCGTTCGTTGTATGAGGTTCGTTCACGTGTTCGCGGCCTCCTTTGTGCCTGTGTGGACGTCTCGTTGCAGTGAATGCTAAAGTGTGCTGCGGCGCTTCTGTCAGGATGAAAAGCGCCTGAACCACTTGCTGTACGTGGCCGTCACATTTGACGCTAAGTGAAATATCTTTGTTCCGTGCTGATAAGGTCAAAGCCGGTCTCTCTGAAAATCCGTCTGTCACCGAGTCTCTGGAGAACTTTCTGAATTACAGCACAGGAAGTCAATCAGAGTCAATCAGAGTCAATCAGAGAACAAATGTCCTGACGAGCACGGCGAGATGAAGGCAGACCTATTTGGTTTTTTCTCTGTGAAGGCTTCACTGTGGACTTCTATAGGTAAGAAAATTTATGGTTTCATTAGTGCATAATCACCTGAATAGAAGAATAATGTTTTCATTACCTCAGAACGAGCCTGCACTTGTGAACAGAGAGCGGCTCCTCCACAGGCTGAGGCGAGGGGTTTGTTCAAGTCGAGGAACTGACTAGAAACAAGAAAAGTGACACGACGCCAGTGCTACGTCCAATCAGCTGAACAGAAGTGGGCGTAGCCACTGTGATGTCACCCAAAGCTTTCTGGACACCGTGAAGATGCAGTGTTGTTTTAATGAAGGGGCCGAGGTATCGACCGTAACGATTCACAGCGTCGCACCTGCAAGGTGATGACACCAGCTGGAAACATCAGCTGTTAGAGGCCGAGAACCTTTTGGAGGAAACGTCCTCGTTATCCATCGGGAACATTTTCAGCATGTTGGCATTTTCATTAACAACAAATGATTCAAAGCCATTCAAACACGATGAGCTGAAATCAATGAGTCGATAAATATTGCTGCAGAGACCTGCAGCACGTTTCACACGAGCTTCTTCATGTTGTCAGTTTGCAGGAAAATAAAATGTGCAAACAGAATAACGGGGACCTGGAACACCAGCGACAGATGGATATTTGAATAATCATCAGTTTTGTGAAACGTTCACAGAAATCTTCCACAATGAAGCAAACCAAAAACACGAAGTGTTTCTTATTTTCGCTCAAAATGATTCAAACACAGCTGGATAAAAGCCTCGATCAGCTCCATGATTAATCTGCTGATTTCATTTCTGCAAAAACCTGAAGCAACAAAGCTGCAGAGAAATGTAAAAATACCTTTACTGCTGTAAAAGTACTGAATGCATACTTTGGAGTACTGCTTTGACTCCTGAAAACCAATTAGATCCCAGCTTCATTTGGACCATCTGTGATTATTACAAACAGGTTTGTCACCCGCTCATTCCAATAATAATCATAATAAACACAGAGTGACAAAGTGCTTCGTGTTTTGAATAAAACATTTGGGGACGTTTGTGTCATGTGAGTCGTTACTATTGTATCCAGTAGAAAAAGTAGAAACCATCAGAACATTTTCTTCCCTCGGCGCGCTGCACTCAGACTCATTTTCTGCCTCTTTGAGTTTCTCTCCTCCTGCTGTGTAATTCCAAAAAAGTGAACAGCAGGAGTGCAGATGAGCGGAGTCTGTAAATGCCACGCTACAGCTCGGGGAAAAAGTTAGAACAATTAACAAAAAGTGTTTATGTGAAGAAGACAAAGTCTCAATCAGTTCTCAGTGATTAATATTTAGACTGGAAATAAAACTGCTCTGAAATCAGCCGCCTGCGCTTCAAAGACCGCGTTTTGTGATTTTACTAAAGAGGTTTGTGATTCTGCTAATAATGCAGAAAGAAAAGGGTAACTGTTACAGCCGGACCTGCTTCACTCTTCATATGTTTCTAAATCGTTTTGTTGATAAACCCAGAAAGTGTGAGTGGCTGTCTCTAACAGGCACAGACCTACTGCCCGTTAGCGCACAGAGCTCCACAGGATTCATGTGCAGAAAAATGTTTGTGGAAAACTCTCAGTAAAGAAGCGGAGGTGTTCGTTGCACCTTCATACACGATGTAAAGCCGATACAGAGGCGTCGTCGTGGCAGATATACACAGTGCATGCCCTGCACGTCGGCATGTGCAGGCATCACTCCTGCATGCATGGATTTCTGTTTCTGGTTGTGTTTGTTTGAAGGAGCCGAGTTGAACCTTCCTGCTCTGGGACTGAAACGTTCCATAAAGGAAAGCTTTGTCACACGAGGTGAACGGACACTGATGCACGACGCTGGCCGCCCGCACAGCTCTGTCAGTCACACAGTCATCGGTGAACGCTGTTCAGACTTATAAAGAGTCTCAGCATCACGCCGTCAGCTCGTTGTTCCCTGTGGCTCTTGGCTCGGGGTGAAGGGTCAGAGAGAAAAGCTGCTTTTTGAGCTGGTATAGAAAACTGTGTTTAAGGTTAGCATCATAATGTGATGGCTCACCTTTATCTGGGAAAGAAAAATCAATATGATTCATGAGAGAGCGCCGAGAGAAGGATGGCGTTAAATACCATCCATTCTACACAAACATAAAGCACGAGCACAGGATGAAATGTATGAGAAGCATCAGGGTGGACAGCAGCGCTGGTCTGGGCGAACGGGCTGGAGTTAGCGCGCAGGTTTCCATCAGGTGTGACTTCACCTCCATTCTGCGGCTGCTCCGTGAAGCTTAAAATGCAATTTGAGGAATAATCGCGTCATTACGAGGCCTGGCTCTTATCGGCTGGCAGCGGCGCTGTTGATTATAGCCGCTGACAAAAAGTCAACAAAGAGCGAGTCGGGAGCTGGACCGCCATTATCCTTCAGAAAGGGAACCCGCGAGGAGCAGGAGGAGCTTTTGTCGAGTGTGCTGATTGAAAAGACCTCGCCGCGGGTCCTTTCTGTCCATTTCCCATCAGCTTCGCTGTCCTGCTGCTCTCCATTATCACCGCTGCAGCATGTTTGTCCCGTCTCATTGTTGCCCAGATTAATGTCCTGAGATGTGCAGGATGGCACACGGTGCCGGCGTCTTGGGAAAGAATTGTTAAACACACCTGAATTCCTCCAAAGCTAGGCTTCTCTGTGTGTCCGTGCTGCCTGGATGGAGCTGGGTCAGTTCAGTCTGATAGAGTTCATAAGTCACACATCGGCAGATTCTCACAGAGCAACATCGGCCAAACCCAGATCGATGCTCGCAGGTCTGAAGAGCCAGAAGTTCCCAGAGAGATGAGGAAGTTTTCAGCTGGCTGTGGACGGAATAAAAACTCAGAGCCTCCGTCGAGTCTCCGTGGCTCTTCCTCCCTTTTCTGCACTTGCTGTTTACAGAAGGTTTTTATGAGATCTTTTGTCTTACAAGATGGAAATTCCACCCAGCCAGGTCGGAGTTACGGAGGCAGCAGCCTGAGCAGAGGGGAAAACAAAACTCTTCACTTCAGCACTTCTCCACCAGTGGGCATTTTTCAAACCTTCAGTGAAACATCCTCCCACAGCACCGCCTCAGTGTGTGATCAGTAACATCTTCAGTGACGTCACGCTAGGTTTGAGCTTCATACTCTGAATATTTGGATGCTCAGAGTTGGTTACAGAAGGAATCGAGCTGAACGATCTGACCTGGAGTCAGACTGTGACCGTAGGATGTTTGAAAAGAACTCAAACACGTTTTTTATCCCAGAAAATTTCGTCTCCTGTACTTAGTTATGAGTTATGAGGGGTCAGAAAAGCTGGAAGAAAATCATTAAAATTTGGCATCACTAAATAAAATGACTGCATAAAATATGAGGTTCTGATGAGGTCGGTACAAACTTGTTTTTAATATTTGTTTGTTCTCGTGTGACCTGACTCAGTAACATACCTGGATCAGGGACCCACACCATCGACCGGTGGGGGGGGCATTGCACGAATGAGCCACATGGGTCCACCTTCCTGTGTGCCCGCTACCTGCAGGAACAGCTGTGGGGGTCTAAGGGGGTCTGTGGGGCTGTTTGAGTGGAAATCCGGCAGGTCTGATCTCCAGCTGCATGGATGGCTTCATGAATAAAACTGAAAAGGTCCAGGAAAACCTCTCCAGTGCTCTCCACATCCCAAACCTGCATTATGTTACATGCAAACATTTGTTGAATATCCCAACAGTCTAACCCTCTCAAACTGAGACACACTCAGGGTTTGGTTATAATCCACGATTTAATAAGTTTATGAACATATTAGCGTGGGGCTAAAACAGATCAGCTCTTAGACACAGGAGGGCTCATCGTCACCACTTACTTCCTGTCTGTGTCACGCAGGTAGCAGTGAGAAGAGTCCAATCACACTCTGGATGATGTAGCTGTAAATCAGCTGCTTCTGCATCTCCTCACCTGCCAACTGCGCTGACCTTTAATGACGAGCCGCTGTGTGCCTGATCGTCCTTTGATTAAAGGGAGCAAGAGAGACGGGATTAATTTGCCACCCACTGAGGTGAGAAAGGAAAGGAGGGAGGGAGGGGGGCTGATGAAGGCTGAGATAAAGCGAGGAGGAGTATTGATAGGGATAAGTAAACACGGAGATCAAAGTCGGGGCGGGAAAATCAATTACATGGAAAGGGCATAAAAACATCGATATGCCCTCCCAGAGTCCATGATGGAAGTTTAAAATTTAAAAACGTCTCTCCTGCTGAAACAAACTGGAGATATGTCTTTACATCCTCTGGGACCACTGATGCTGTAAATGTAATGAGGAAGACAACAGATGATTCATTTATAATGCTGCAATCAGTCTTCTTCTTCCAGGACATTTAAACCTGGTTTTTAAAGCTAAACAGTCACTCAAGCAATAAAGTCTCTCAGTTTGTCTTGCTTCTATTTTACCTTTAACATCAGACTGATAATTCCTCTGCATCAGGGAATCCATCAGCAGCCCAGGCCGAGGATCAGGGTCACCGAACTTTATGCTTTGTCAAAGTTTTAAACCTAATCTTAAAAGCAGAGAGTGTCAGTCTCCTGAATCCAAGGTGGAAACTGAAAGCAGTCTTACATATTTGTTTAATATGTGCATTGAAGGACATGTCCTGGTCAAAAATGACTCCAAGGTTCCTCACAGCAGTACTGGAGGCCAAGGTAATGCCATCCAGAGTAAGAATCTGCTTAGATACCATATTTCTAAGATTTTCAGGGCCGAGTACAATAACCTCAGTTTGATCTGAATTAAGAAGCAGAAAGTTAGCGGCCATCCAGGTCTTTATGTCTTTAAGACATTCCTGCAGTTTAACTAATTGGTGTGTGTTACCTGGCTTCATGGATAGATAGAGCTGGGTGTCATCTGCATAGCAGTGAAAATTTATGCTATGTCTTCTAATGATGCTGCCTAAGGGAAGCATGTATAATGTAAACAGAATTGGTCCTAGCACTGAACCCTGTGGAACACCATAATTGACCTTAGTGTGTGAAGAGGACTCTCCATTTACATGTACAAATTGGAGTCTATTAGATAGATATGATACAAACCACTGCAGTGCAGTACCTGTAATACCTACAGCATGTTCTAATGGCTCTAATAGGATATTATGGTCCACCAAAGGAATACACAGAACTACCACAAAGAGTTTACTGAAACACTGATGAGTGTCCTCATGTTTACATCCAGCAGAAGCAGAGAGATGTGAAGTCGTACAAAGACCTGATGTATGGTGATGATCTAAATAAGCAGTTTAAATTGTTTAACTACTTACCATGAAGATGGGAAAATCTAATTTCATGTTTAAAACTTTACTGAAGTAACAGAAAATATGTAATAATCAACAAGAAATTAAATTATTTAAAATTACCAGAAGGTGACCACACTGTTCCAACCACTAAATGACCCAGTGACATTATTTTCATCATGTTTTAAACAGGAATCCATGTTTAATGCCTCTGTTTGTGTGTTTGTGTACCTGTACCGCTTCCTTTATCTATTCTCAAATCTTCTGATCTATGTGTTTGTACACCTCTCTGTATTTACTCATTATTTATTATTAATCTCTGGCTCTCGTCCACAGCGTCTCTGTCCTGCCTGCCATCACTCCCAACCTGCTGCGGCAGATCACCGCCCCAACCTGAGCCTGATTCTCCGGGGGTTTCTTCCTGTTAAAAGGGAGTTTTTCCTTCCCACTGTTTCCCAGTGCTAACTCTTAGTGGGTCGTCTGATTCTTGGGGTTTCTCTGTGTGTGTCTGTGCCTAACAATATAAAGTAGCTGTTGCTGAGATTTGATGCTAGATGACTAAAAGTGAACTGAATTGATCTAATTAATTAATGCAAACAGGAGTTAGCTGACTCATCTCGGTGAGTTGAACTGTGACGTTGAAAACAGGCGACAGGTTAGCCGACATGCTCTGCATCAGCTACTATAAGAGGAAACATGAGACAAGCAGAAGCTGCAGCCCTTTGCTTCAGACCAGCTCTAATGAAACCAGCGGGTGATGTCACACCTCGCTACCACCGTCTTCAGATTCAGTGTGGGAGTTTGACTGACAGTGAACTGGCAGCACGGAAAACTGACATCACCTTTTCCAGCTAACCCATTTAAACCAGTGAGAGGGAGGGACTGGCAGACAGACGCTCACAGGGCTAAACTAAGCTCTGCTATTTTTGAGTGACCTGTTAGAAGTAAGAAAATGATATTCTTAACAAGAGTCCCCCTTTTAAAATGGGCTAATTGGCAGAACATTAGTCTGCTGGGAATTAAACCAGTTCCACACTTTCAGTGACGTCATCGCCCGCAGGCGAGGCGGCATCACGAAACAGGATCACCCGGCTCAGATCCAAGGACCCCAAGGTCAGGACGAAGTTTACCCAGAGGAAAAAATGAATAATACGAGCAGAAAATGAGTCAAGATGAAAGTAAATAACCAGCACGACACAGAAAAGGCTCCGAAAATAATGAACACAACTGGATTAGTAAGCAAAGGTATGACAAACACACAAAAGGGCCTCTAAAGGTTTTTACAGGTCTGAAGAAGTCCAGCTGCCTTCTTTTTCAAGCTGTCAACACCACCATGACCTGGATGACTGAGAAGCTGCACATCACCCTGAACTAAATCCCAACAATGAAGCAGAACAACACAACGAGACGCAGAAAAGCAACAAGACTGAAATAACCAGACACAAGAATCCAACCAAGGATTTAGAGACACAGCACGACCAGGAAAAAGTGGACAAAGATGGAAACAACAAAACTACAAAAATGGAATCCGGAAGGCAGAACAGCAACAAAGAAGCAGAAAGACCAAAACGATGAGAAAAAGGAGCGATGGGGTGTCTCCACACTCGGCTGAGACTCGTGTGGTTTGTGGATGTGGAGGTGTGGAGCTGGTGGTGTTCGAGGCTCGGGGGCGTCTCATGTATCTGTATTTTATAATCCGCTGTGTGTGTGTGCGTTCGCCTCCACTCTGGTTAAATCAGTGATGGTTTGGCTGTGTGTGCATGAAAAGATTGGATGTATATAATCCCTCATAATCCACAGGTTTAAATGACGAGTGGCTGATTTATGATGTTCAGTCGTTTGTACAGCACTAAGGAGTTTATGTTGTATGTGAAATCCCCCAGCTGCTGTAGTAATTACCAGCATGCTCGCGTGAGGAGGTTTAAACGCAGCAGCTCGCAGCACACACCGTTTATTTTCTTGGACTGTCTCCTGCACATTTGGAGTTCGCTAAGCTGGTGCTTACATTCCTGCAGGCCCAAAGTAAATCACACGTTCGATAAAATTACATTTTTCGAGCATTTCTTTGGCTGACTTTATAGTTTCTACTCCTGAGGGAATCCTTAACCTTTTAACCTGCTCTGCTGAGACGATCCAGCACCCGAAAAACACTTTGCCCCCAATCGCCCCACTCTGTGTGAAAGACTGATTTCACACACTCGCCCATTTGTTCATATCGGCCTGTTTCTGCACATTTCTTTCATCGTCAGAGGCACGAAGCTGCGGAGCCACCGACCAAGGAAGATGCTACATTTAGCTAACGATCTTTGAAACCATGAACAACACATAAATAAGCCTGAGCGCGTCAGAATCAGCCACAGTCAAAGACTGTCCACCCAAAAACACAACTCTAGGAACACACACCAGCTGCGCTTCAACACAACAAGATGAGGAAGCTTTTAGCAGCACAGGATACCTGCAGGAAGTGCTAACGGCTAAAACACTTCAGTTTGGGTCTAAATAAGACCGCACTGCCAGCTCGATTGCAACCACAGAAAATAACTCGATGGAGATGAAATAAAAACTCGAACCAGTTAAGAAAGAGTTTGCTGAAATTAAAAAAACGGGATTCCCAACAATCAGATGACCCCCTTTTAGGAGCACTTGTCAGCAGCGGGGAAGAAGAACACTCTTTTAACAGGAAGATACAAAAACGATTGAGTTCTTCTTCTATCCACCCCTTGGAGCCTTGGGGCACAACAATCAGAGCGAGCACTCTGTGGCGGTTTAAAGGTTCTGGTTTCATTTTTTAAATCTACTTTAAACATAAAATCTGTTCTTTTCAGAAAATAAAGGCAGCGGTTTAGGATTAGAAAAGGATCCAAGGTCAGGTTTTAAATTAAACAATGTCTTTATAAACTGTGGTTTTTGCCTGTGAGGACTCAGGCTGACATCCTGCACACTCTTCCAAAGGAGGATACCTGAGTTTGGAGGTGATCCTGGCTGTGATGAAGAAAAGGAGCTAATAGATAAGATATATTTTTATCGCCACTGTTACAAGAACAATGACAGACAGTTTGGCATCTCTCCATTAACAGTATGTAGATTTTAAATGATAATTACTTTAGAATAAAAGATACACAGATATGTACAGTTGTATACGACACACTCATACCTGAGCAAACACGCTGCTTTTCCATGACCGGGCTGTGTCTGTGTTTGGCAGACGTGCTGCTGAAGAGGATCTGTGGTGTAATGTTGACTGAACTAAAAATTATGGATATGGAAGATTTGCAGAGATTAGGATCACAGATGGTGTCCAGTGTTCTTACAAACTGCAAAGACCCCTCCAGGTGATCCTCGGCCTGATCGCTGTACCTGCTGAGCAGATGTTACAGGCTGTTGTAGAAGAACAAAATGGGCCGACGTTGTTAACACGCCGAACCCGACACTCCCTGCTGCTTTTCTCCTCACTACAGTCGAGTGCTGCCACATCACAGGTGTTCTAACCTGATGATTATCCTTCTAATATTGTACTTAAAAGTTGGAACGAGAGCTCTGCAATTAAAAAGTAGCTATTCTGAACAAGTGAACCGTGAGTGCTCCTTTCTGAAGGCTGGTTTCTTTCGTGTGCGCCTCCCACGGGTGGATTTTTGCACATTTATCAAAGATTCAAAGCAGGAAAGAAAACGAATTTCATAGAAGGACAAAGCTGACAAGAGTTTCTCTCATTACAATAACAGAAACAAATATTTGGAGCAGCTCTGCACTTTCTGCTGCTCTATCATCAAACTCATTCACAGATATTTGAGGTCGTTCGATGAAAGATGAACCACCCGGGTCACATTCATTTAATTACAGGATTTTAGTCGTAACAGCTGGAAATGTCAAATAATAACAGCTTATTTTGCCCTGCTGTTTTCCATCACGTTTCAGCCAGTTTGATGGTGTAATGAATTCTAAATTAAAGCCTCTGTAGCCTCACAAAGGCCCAATAAAACCTGCGATCTGACTCCGTGAACCTCCTGATGGTGGCGAGGAGGAGAAACATCGAGAAGTGTTTAGAAAAGGAGAGAAGAAGAGCTCATCAAAGACAAAATGACCTGCTGGGGTTGAAATGAACCAACTTATTTTTACAGTCAAAAGATCACAGAGGCGTTCCCATCACATTCTTGTGACAATCGCAAGATCGACCAATGCAACACGTACTCATATCAAACCAACTGAGTGTTACAGTCCTGATGTTTCTGAGCAAACATCGCAGACACGAGCCGAATGTTCATCGAAAGGTGAAAGTAAATCCAAACACTGCAGAAACACATCCTGTGAGGCAGCAGTCCAACTTTATATCACATCACGTGTTTGCAGCTGGAAACAAAAGCTCTGCAGAGTTCCTCCTTCACAACAACTGTACAGTCGGAGAATGCTTTTAAAACTCACCTGTTTGAACTAGATTAAGGCTAAAGTTTGTGGAGGTGTGGTGGTTAGCACCATCACCACAAAGTCCTGGGTTCGAAACCAGCAGCTGATGGTCACAGCGGGTGATAAGCTCCAGCCCAACCCTAAACTGGAGATTATTAGGAGAGAGGCGTAAATCCAGATATAAATGAACAGATTCATGATGTGCATCATCTAAACTCTGATGTCATTTCCTGTGAAGGATTCTGCCATAACCTCAAACCTTTAATATCGACAGCTGGTGATACTTTTATGGTCTAGATACTGTTTACTTACAGTGTCAGCAGGTTCAATCGCCTCCCTCAGCAGGGTGGTGTGTCACCACAGTCCAGCTCTTTGTTCTCGCCCCTGCTCTGTTCTCCACGCCGACGTCCACGCCGCTAGATGTGCCCGACACACCGCCGTCCTGCTCTTCGTCATCATCAGCGCTGTCCAGCAATAACAGGGCAGGGATGCTGGGAATGTTCTGCACCCTCCCATGAGTTTCCCCAGAGCCCGAGGAGGGCACGACTGACGGCCTCATGGTCTGGCTCCTCTCAGCCTGTGTCTGCCCACCTGTGTCCTCCGGTGGCTCGTTCACATGGAAAGCAGCTGTGCTGTGTTGGCTGAGTGAAGGTCCAGTATCTCCTGCTGAGCTCCATCTTTTCTCCGTGGCCGCCCGTGTCGCCCATGTATCATGTGGGCCATCCCCCTGTCATTCTGCATTTCTATTGGCCACATGACTGTACATCACACCGCGGCATGAGTGAGTGCTCCCTGGCCGGTGTGCTTGTGCTGTGCCTCATGTTGCAGTGTAAACCTGTAGAAAAGGGTGGCCCTCAGACATTGGCTGTGCCCTCCAGGTGTGCTCGTCTTGTCTGACTGCATTTTAGTCTTTTTTTGTGTCTTTGTTTGTTTTTCTTGCCTCAGCTTTTGGGTTCAGACTCTTTTACATCCCAGTCTTTTTCATTTGTTTCTCTACTTTCAGAGTTTGGAAGCTTTTTCTTTGTTGTGACTTGTAAAATTCTGGGATGTGGAATATTATGATCTTAAACTTCCTCTTCTCATGTCTGTGGAAAAATGTAATCCCAGGTTGTTGGAAATGAGAAAAAAAACCTGTCTTAATAAAGGTGTGCATGGGGCAGCTTGTTGTCACCCATCAGTATCAGCTGTGCTTCTGTTATTGCATCACACGCTCGCATTCTCACTGCGGCGCTGAACAGTGGTTTGTTTTGCAGGCTCATAAATCTCTTCATGTCCAGACCTGCACCTGAACAGAAACTTGCTCTGCAGTTTTAGACCTGTTGGCAGTTTTGAAATCTCATTCTCTGGAATGACTCAACTGCAACTTACAGTTGAAGCAACAGCATTCGTAATCAAGCTCCACCCCTCACCTGAGACACACCAGGAACAAAGTTTTCTCTCACTCGCAGCGGAGACACACAAACGGTCAGCCTGAGCTTCGGACCAGCAGCTTCCTCTGAGCGAGTCCAGCTTCAGGACACAAACGACACTGCTGCTTCCGGATGCCGACGGTCCACACTGAAGGTTAGTTTGTCTGAAAACACGACTCACAGCAGAGGAGGGAGGGGAGCCAGGACTGACTGTACTGCCTGTCTGCTGCTTCCAGCTTCACCCGGAGACTCCATGGCTGCCAGATCAGATCTTTGCTGTCCAGTTTGTCTGGACATCTTCAAAGATCCGGTTCTTCTGCCGTGCAGCCACAGCTTCTGTAAGGACTGTCTGGACAGCTGGTGGAGAAAAAACCCAGCACACGACTGTCCAGTCTGTCAGAAACAATCTACAATGCACGATCCACCGTGTAACCTGGCTCTGAAGAACCTGTGTGAGACGTTCTTAGAGGAGAGAAATCAGATAACTCCAGAGGATCTCTGCAGTCTGCACTCTGAGAAACTCAGTCTCTTCTGTATGGACCATCAGGAGCTAGTGTGTGTGGTCTGCGGCACCTCGGAAAAGCACAGCGACCACACGTTCAAGCCCATCGATAAAGCTGCACAACAACACAAGAACGACCTTCAGGAAACTCTGGAAGCTTTAAAGCAGAAGTTAAAGGTCTGTGAAGAAGTCCAAATGAAGTTTGATCAAACAGCAGAACACATTAAGGCCCAGGCCCGACGCACAGAGAGGAAGATTAGGGAGCAGTTTAAGAAGCTTCACCAGTTTCTAGCAGAGGAAGAGGAGGCCAGGCTGACCGTGCTGTGGGAGGAAGAGGAGCAGAAGAGCTGGATGATGAAGGAGAAGATGGAGGCTGTGAGCAGAGAGATAGCAGCTCTTTCAGACACAGTCAGGGCCACAGAGGAGGAGCTGAGAGCTGAAGACGTCTCATTCCTGCACAACTACAAGGCTGCGGTGGAAAGAGCCCAGCGCTGCCCCCTGCTGGATGATCCACAGCTGCCCTCGGGAGCTCTGATAGACCAGGCCAAACACCTGGGCAACCTGACCTTCAGCATCTGGAACAACATGAAGTATATGGTCTCCTACACTCCTCTGATTCTGGACCCAAACACTGCCCATCCGGGACTGATCCTGTATGAAGGTCTGACCACCATGAGGGTAGGAGACCGGCAGCAGCTCCCCGATAATCCAGAGAGGTTTGATCATCTCTACTTTGCCCTGAGCTCCAAGGGCTTTAATTCAGGGAAGCACAGCTGGGATGTTGAGGTTGGAGATAATAGAGGGTGGTCACTGGGCGTGTTAGCAGAGTCTGACCAGAGGAAGGGAAACATACGGTCTGGACTGTGGGGACTGGGATACAGTCAAGGTCAGTACTATGCAGGCTCATCAGCAGATCCAGAAACTCCTCTCTCGGTGAACAAGAAATACAAGAGGATCAGACTGAATCTGGACTGGACCAAAGGAAAGCTGTCGTTCTCTGACGCTGACACTGGCAAACACATACACACCTTCACGCACACTTGCAGTGAAAAAGTGTTTCCATTCTTTGCCACTGTGATTAAATACCCCATTAAGCTGTTACCAGTAAAGTTCTCACTGTCAGTGAAGCAGAACAGTTAAACACAAACAGGAAGATCGTATCTAAAATGTTGGATCGCTGCATTATTGTGTCACTTCCTGTTCCTGATGCTAAGCACAGTGATGCTTTTCTGCAGGTTAAACTTGTTTAATTGCAAACCTTTGAGAACAACTTCTTTCGTAGCGTAATCTTCACATGCTTTATCTGAATCACCTGCAAATTATATCCATAGTATTCAATCATTGTCTCTTTAGGGATTTGCTAGCTTAGCGTAGCTGTGAGTTCAGATCTTAGCTGAGTGACTCGCAGCATGGTTTCTGCGTGTGTGTCAGAAGTTTATACTTGATAGCAAACAGTAATAGAAACAAAGTTAAATCAACTTTGTGCTGTCAATCTGAATTTCACTGAATCAAAACTGAAATCACAAACTGATGATCAACAGGTATTAAATGGTATTTACTCTGGCAACTTTAATATAATAGAATCAACATTGAAACAATGTGGACATCACTACTAAAGATCAACAGGATATCAGCGGTGTTTCATTTTATGGTAAACAGAACAAAGCACTTCAGAATATTGCACCTACTTATCTGATGTCATGATATTGACGTATTTTCCGCACTATAAGGTGCACTTAAAATCCTTTAATTTTCTCAAAAATCGACAGTGCGCCTTATGTATGAATTCTGGTTGTGCTTACTGACCTTGAACCAATTTTCTGTGGTACACGGCGCTCAAAAATCTGTCAAAAATGTTTCAGTATGACTTTGCTAAGCTATGAAGCCGCACCGCTTGATGGATTGTTGGAGCATTACGGCTACTGTAGTCAGGAGCCTCGCGGAGTCATCTGGGTCCTAAACTCAGTCTGCTTCAGGTCCCAAAGTCAAACGATCACTGCGGCATCACTGAGAGTTACAAACTGTCTAAATTCTTTCATCTTTAATAAAATGATCAGCGTTGCTGCTTTACCAGGTGTAACAATTAAGTTTAACATCCAGGCATCCATGAAAACAGGATTTATTAAATTTAACGGCGTTAGAAGTTAGCAGGAAGTTAGCTCGCTAGCTTCCAGCTAAACATGATATAGCATGTTCTGACTGAGAGATTTCTGAAACATTCAAATGTACAGCTCTGCTATCACTTCCAACATAAATGAAGACAGGAAACTAAACAGCAGTGACGTTTGTAGGGTTACTGAAGTTGGGCTAGCTGGTATATAATGATGTGCTACGTGATCGCTAGCTACACAGCTATGTTAGCATAACAAACACAGTGAAGCTGGAGGATGAACGCTAACTTTTTTGAAGTGGAGGAAGCAAGAAGAATGAGTTGAGTAAAGTTTGACTTATCTGACTGTTTTATTTTTTTTGCTTAATGGGCCTTATAATCCAGTGCGCCTTATGGTCCGAAAAATACGGTAGTACAAAGCTACAAAACTAGCTGGTCAACTGTAGATCAATGACTTTCAGTATGAAATGTACCACTCTGAGAGGGGTCCAAGTGCTAATAGCTTTAATTTACAATTCAGCTATGAATCTGTGTCTTTTCAACCTTGTTGGTGTCACCTGGTCAACTATAAATAGATCAATCAGTTATGAGAGGAAAGTGTTATTACTGTTAAACCATCAGGCTTCATCAGTCTGTTAATTTAACATCTATTTAGACTTTACAGTCTTGATCACAATTATAATACAGATGTAAAGTCAGCATTACTTTAATGTTGTCTTGCTATCTTGGAAATGTAGCCTGTGTGTAGCTTTGGAGGTCAGGCTTCACCTTCTGCAGCTACACCAAAGAGTAATGCACTCATTTTATGATAATTTCTTAATAACATGAATAAATTAATAAATATATTTACAATAATGGATTACACAGCAGTGGGGGATACATTTCATTACAGTAGATGTCTTTTTGAAAGTGCTTTAACCTGGTTTAAGTACAATAATTCACCCACTGTTATCTTCACAGTGCAGAGCAGCTACCTGAACACTGCTCCCACAGGTGTTCATTATCTTGTTAACAGCATTACATCTTGACTGCGTTTGACTGGATACTGTGGCTCCTCTGAAACAGAGAACCTCGAATCAGAAGTACTCGACTTTTTACCACAAACTTCATTCGTGGTACATAGCCAACTGTATATGTAGAAAAAGCCACAGACAGTAATTATTAAGCATATTATTGATAAGTTCAGTGAATTCTTTGTAAATGTTTTACCTGTCTTACCTGGAGAAAATGGAAAAAAAAAAAAAACCACTGAAGAAAAAGAAATGATGGATAATTTTAATAAATGTAAAAGCATGAGACCTGGATGACTGAGCGTGCCTCAAGACAAATGTGAAAGCAAAACATTATGAAGACGTAAATGTGGCATTTTAAAGCCGTGGCTTCCAGCTGGAATAGAAAAAAACCTCATATGAAACTGGTTCACAAATAAAATGTCTGTAGATAAATGTTTCCCTGTCAGAGTGAAAACATTGATTGACAAGTATAAACTATGTGGAATGAGACCAAGCCAGTGCACAACGTAAGAATTAAATTAAATACAGTGGAAAGATTTGGGATGAGGAGGTCGTACTGAATTGGGTTATAATCCATTTAAATAACAGGCAACAATTTGTGAAGATGAGAGAGTATAAATGTTTGGACGTTTGGCGTGGCGTCCCACAGGGTCACTGTCAAGGCTGAATTTTTATGTACGTCGAGGATTTTTGGAAAATGTCTGATTTGGTTGAATTTGGGTTTTGGTTTGTTTTTCAGCTGTTTTTGTTGTTGTTTACATTTTTGCTATTACTTAAATTAATTTGTGCTTTGGTATGAATTTGAACCGGAGCACATCAGAAATGGATAAAATTAAAATATGGTCTGATTTCAATTATTGTTAACTAGACAAAATTGAAAATCACCCATCAGTCGTCGGCTTTGGTCCAAAGCGAAGCGTGCGATGAATCAATAATCAGTTTTTATTCTTTACTGTTCTTTGGTGTTTATGTTCCTTTGTGGGGATGATGGGAAACATGTACACAACTTCTTTACAAACACTATATTTGAGCCAAAAAGGGAGTGAAAATCATACTTAATGTCAGATTTGTATGGGTGGTGTTTAGAGTTATTGGTGGTAACTGAAAACAAACATTCTGGGGTTTATTTTGTTCAGCCCTCCCTGAGCCGGGGTTTCTTGCGCCTCATTGTTCGGGTTTTTCTGTATTATTGATGATTTGCTTTGATGTTGCTGATTTTTCTGTATGTAAATTGTGTGTTGTTCCCGATGAGCTTTATGCTTGTGTAAAATAAAATAAAATAAAATAAAGAAAAATAAAGGTGTGAGTGAGAAAAACAGCAGGTCTCCTGTCTGCATTCCTCTGGTTCGCAGGTCTGTGAGCAGAATGAAAACATGACATCATGCTCTGCAGCGTATTGAGAGGATGGAGGCGGGAGCCCTCGTGGGTACGAGCGTAGAGCACCGAGGCTTCAAATGCATAATTAAAACTCTGAAAGGTTTCACTGCTGTCTTCCATTTCCTCACAATGACACGGCACACCTTAGCAAAGCGCTGCTGCTGAGCTCCATTCACGCTTTAAACGCTCATCTGGGAAGGTTTTAACAAGAGCCCGATCAGCGTGCATCACACGCTGCACCTCTGCATGCATGCTGCCTTGCTCAGGGGCAAGAAAAACGTTGTTTGATCTGTGCTTTTAGGAGTTTTGCTAAAAGAGCCTGGTAGTTAAACTGAAACCATTTGAACTGTCATTGCTGAAGGGAACCTGCAGATATAATAATGTGAGTGTGAGACTCATTTTCTTCTGCACTGAATAAATTATGATGATTAATTTGTTTCTCATGGAATGGCTCAAGGAAGTGCTGAAAGATGTCAGTGCTCACGTGATCAACACTTTCAGTGTGTCTTGACTTTGAAGCCTCTGATTCTGCATTACACACCAAACTGGTGAGCAAACATCAGGCGTGCAGCTGTGAGCCACATCTGGCCCAACGTTCGTGGAGTCGAGTGTTTGTGGACGGAAGTGGTCGTGAACGCAAAGGTGGAAAAATGCGGTTTCATTTTGCGTCTTTGTGTGATGTCAGCAGCAGCATGGCGTCTGCCACAGCGAGGAAGCGACTCAGAGGCAGATGGTGGCGGTCTCTGAAGCTCTGCGCTGAGCTGCTGCTCACAGATTAATGGGACGTCGCTGCACACCTGAAAACACACCTCTCCTCACTCATACATCCCTGTCAGTCTAAAAAAAGAAGTGAGGTGAAGGCGCATGTGAGGAGAAACTGTGCGAGTTACACACTGTGCCTCATATCAGCAGCACATCAACAGTGATTATTCAGGACAGCGTCTAAAACGATTTAACATCAACTTTCTCCACAACTGAAGCAAACAACACAAATCTAAACAAGGTTAGCTTTTATAGAACACACAAAGCTACTGATCTGCAACTCTGAACTAATCGATCAATGAATAATCAATTACAGAGAAAGTGTGTGTGTGCAGCATAATTAACATGAGTCAAGAGGAGTGAAACCCAGTAACCATCATAATGAACACAGTGACACTGAGATTCGTGCACACACAGGTTTGGCTCCTCTGTGCTCTGCTGGTCGGGTCTGAGCTAGCAAACCTTTGTCTTCTCTGCGAGCACAGTTAGCGCTCTGCTAAGTTACTCTGATACCATTAGCTGGAGTTGCTAACATAAACCCTCTGCTAACCAGGCTTTCGTGTTCCCTTCACTAAATTGTATTTATAAAGCGCCAAATGACAACAAGTAAAGTAAAGACGCGACAATAATAAAGAGAAAATGCCAACAATCAGAAGACAACTTATCAGCAAGCACTTAGTGACAGTGGGAAGGAAAAACTCCTTTTAACAGGAAGTAACCTCTGACAGACTTTTCGGGTTCTTGGGGGATGTTGCTAACTCCGGGTCCGATAACAGGCACCACACCCGCAGTAGATGTGCTCGGTGTGAGGTCTTGCAGCAAGCTATCAAATACGGCGCATTTCTCGGCTTTTAAAAAAACGCTATGCGTCGCCAGGTGTTTCATCAGATTCGAGGTGTTACCTCCTTTGACAGTATCACAGTATCAGCTTAAAGCACTTGTTGCAGGCTGCTGAGTTTGCATCTTTTGCTGTGAAGTACAGCCAGACTTTTGACCGCTTCGCCTTGGGCATTTTTAATCTGTAGCTCTGCTCTAAAAGAACGTACGTACCTGGCCCCGCCTACTATCTTTGGAAAGGTAAAATGATTGGCTAGAATCCAAAGTGTATGACATCTCAGGAAAAAAAAAGCACCGAAATGTGCGCTGCTTTTCGGTCTGGTTACTACCGTTTATGTCAGAACCGGTGCCATCATGGCACCGGATACCGGTATCCATCCCTACTCATGAGGCGGCTGTAATGGCGTTCACAAACATTATTATTTAGACAGTTTCCATTTGCACTGGCTCTAACCCGACTCTTTAGCGCCCGTGTGGAAGAAAGTGACAGGTGTGGTGCTGAGCTTTGATAATTGCCTCCTCACACAGGTCTCAAGCGGTCACTTACACTCCTGCACAGAATCTCTGCATCAGGATGCTGTGATGCTCAGAAGCTGTTACTGTGAAACTGACCTTTTATGGTTGTAAAATTATTATTTCTGAGAAGAAATCAATGGCTGACATTTGTTTGGCAGCAGATCGATATCTAAAACATGAGGCGACCTAAAGAACCGCAGGTTAACATTACAGGCTGCTCACATAATGCTCGGGGGGAGGGTTTAATCTAATTTTAATCTCATGTTCAAAGCTTTCCTATCAAGCCAATTTAGTGTTTCATTTATCTGAGAAATGTTTCATTTTCTTTTATTAGTGACACTTGGTCTCTTCTAACAATTATAAGCAAATATCTCCAATGGGGAGTAAAAGAAACCCGAAAACAGCTTAATCGAGAAAAGGAGTTTCCACAAAAATAAAACGGAGATAATTTTGAAATAATCATGACTACCAATCACCTCCTCATGTAACAGAAACATGTCAGAAGCTGCAGTTCCTTTAGTGTCCAGCAGAGGCTTCAGCAGTGAGTCACAGAGACTCCCACGTGTTTACATCTTGATACACAAACTGTAGCTACAGATAATCTCCTCCTTCATAACAGCATCATTCACCTCTTTAAATTATATTAAGGCTCAATGTTTGGATTATTAGGGGCGTGGCCTCTTTCACTGACAGGTGGATGGTGACACAGCTAGCTGTCTGCTAGCTTCACCTGAGCTGGACCTCCGGACCGTGTTTGTGCTGTCGGAGCCTTTTGGAGCGATTTAATGACATCATGTGACCAATAACATGGCTGCTGTGAGGTCACTGTGCTAACAGAGCGTCAGATGTCGGCTCTAATCGGCAGTCGAGGTCTGCCCATACAGTCTGTGGATTCAGACAGATTGATAGCATTAGCTGATAACTCGTATTACCCTCTTATCCAAATATGGCCACTTCTGGCTAAAAACAAAACAACACGGTGGCTTCAAACAATGAAACACTGAAGCTCCAAATTATACAGAAGCAGTGGGTGAGATGTGGCCAAGATCCATCTTCTGTAAACACTCCTTTACGGCCTAACACGACACAGAGCTGAAGGAGTTAATGCTAATGCTAGCAGCGGGTGACAGCAACAAGCAGAGAAACAGTGAAGATGTGCAGAGATGATCGGATATCCCTGCAGGTTTGAGCTGCAGCCAGCTGTTTCTCATATAAACACTACATATCCCATTAGCTCTCACTGCAGACATGAAAGGCATGGCGTGCCTTCATATGTTGTTGGGAAAACGAATTTCTGACTGATAAAATCCAGAGGAATGCCCGTTCACGTAGGAGGAAACTGGCAAGACATTTTGGTACACGAGTTGTTGACTTTCTACATGAAAATCTGGCTGAAGGAGAAGTTTTGTTTCGTCGGTTTCCAAGAAATCATCGTATTGCCATCAAAAATGCGAACTCCAGAAACCCACCACAGGGACTGTGTCTGCAGTCTTGGAATCATGTTTTGGCGTTTGTTTTCTTAATCCCTCCAGTTTGTCTGGAGGACTTGGAACCCATTTTCCTTTGGAGCTCGGAACACATTTTTGCTTTGCTCTTATCGCAGGATAATTATGGAGAAATCAAAACTGCGTGCCTGCTTCATTTCCTCACACCTGATTTCAGCTGTCAAGATGTCAACAATCTGAGCGAGCTCAGTGAAGTGCACTCACCTGCACAGGTACAGCCCAGCTAGTCTGATGTGGATGCATCTCAGACAGATGCCGTGCTGGTCCTCGAGTGAAGAACACGCCGATGTTCAGCTTAAATCGGTCGTTGTTGGATAGATGCCATCTGTGAACTACACCAGAGTCAGAGATAACGTAAAACATTTACAAAACACTTAATTTTATTTGTCATGATTCCTACAAATACAAAAAAGGAATAATAAGAGACGTGATGAAAGGCGCTGCCTGCTGCGCTTCAGCAGCACGGAGGCGTGCAGAGACATAACGGGACTACACTTTATTGTTCATGGAAAATATTTTTTTACAAGCAAGAAAACCAAGTCTGTGTTTATTAAAGTAAATCATTCTGATGTATCAATAACATCTAGAACAGCTAACTTCATGCCTGATTCAGTATGATGAAGATGTAGGAAAATAAAACCCGCAGCAGCAAACAGCGTACTGTCGATATTTGGAGACCCCCAAGCGTGTCACAAATCATGTTTTCAGGGGAGATGGTGCGTTATTAGGAGGAGCCGAGCTCCCCCCGCTCCCCTGCAGGCGCTCCTGATCTCTGGCAAACAAAGAGGAGAAAAATGCTTTTTCCTGTGATAAAATAAACAGCTTAGCGTGTTGCTGTGGGATTACAGCAGCACCGCTCATTTCTTCAAACTTTCAAAGGTTAAATGCAGCTTTTTCTTATATTCTGTCATGTGGCTGCTGGAGTGCAACCCTGCAGAGGCTGCACAGGTAGTCCAAGTCAGAAGGTTTGCTGTGTCTCCCAGCACAGTGTGAAGAGCATGGAGGAGACTCCAGGACACAGGCAGTTACTGTAGGAGAGCTGGACCAGGCCGTAGAAGGCCTTCACCCATCAACCGGTATCTGCTGTTTTGTGCAAAGAGGACGAGCACTGCAGAGCTACAAGATGACCTCCAGCAGGCCGCTGGTGTGGATGTGTCGGACCAAACTATCAGAAACAGCCTTCATAAGGGTGACCTGAGGGCCCGATGTCCTGTAGTGGGCCCTGTGCTCACTGCCCGGCACCGTGGAGCCTGACTGGCACAGATACCACAACTGTCTTTCCACAGATGAGAGCAGGTTCAACCTAAGCACATGTGACAGCTGAGGAAGGATTTGGAGAACGCCTGTAACATCGTTCAGCATGACCAGTATGGTCAGTGACGGTCTGTAGAGGCATATTCAAGGACAACGACACCCTGACTGCAATTAGGTATCAGGGTAAACGGTTCCTCCTGGTGCACGACAATAACCGGCCTCACGTGATGAGAGTCTGCAGGCAGTTTCTGGAGGATGCAGGAATTGACACCATTGACTGACAGGAGCTCAGTGATGAGCTGGTCCAGATCTAGAAGGAGACCCCCCCCCCGCCCCGGGATGCCTGCACCCCTGACGTTGTCAGGCAGACAAACAAGCATGTGGGGGCTAATCAAAAAACACAGCACCGTTTTCAGCTTCTGCAATCTAATTTTGGCTAAATGGGCTAGCCTACAGCATCATTTTTCCATCTGGATTTTTGGGGCATCTTTGACTGCAGCTGATGTTGATCATTTTCATCAAACTGTGAGGCATCCTGTGCTAAAACATTTGTATATACACCTGTACAGATATCATGTTTTCCCCACATCGGTTTGTATTGAGTTGTGTATCAAACATGAACACATTTCATGCTGCTTCACACAGCTTTCTCTCTGCTCTCTGTGTGATGTCACACTACTGACCCATGACCCTGTGACCTGGTGGATGTTAAGCTTAAAAGCTTCAATGGAAAATCCCCACATGGGCCTCCCAGAACTGAAACCGTTTGTAGGACCTGCAGGTAACCGGAGCTCCTCCAGTCTGCTGATATTTTGTGTCTCGGGTGCAGAGGAACGTGTTGGGAGCTGCGCACTTCTGGACAGGAACTCTTCCAGCGAGCAGGAGGAAAAAGTGAGAACATAAAGAAGCTGAGCGGTGACACATTTATTAACATGATGAATTGCTCTTGGGCGAGACATCTTGTCCTGCCTCGTACAAGAAAAGTATGATTTATGATTGCCTCAGAGTTCACTGTCAGAAAACAATACCGGGGGAATTATCGGCATTTGAGAATCTCTGTAATACAAATTAATGATCACATCACACAGCGAGCCCAGCCGGACCCCGCTGAATTGCACTCCTTAACAGCCTGTTTTGAAACGTTAATCAATTCATGACAAAGCTATAACTCAGCGCAGTGATGAGAAGAGAGGAAAAAAACCCACTAGTGTCCGTCCTCCTGCCAGCATCGCTCAGCCATTGAGAAATCACCGCGGTTATTTTCAGCTCAGTAACGACGCCTGCGCGCTCCGCTCTACCCGCCGTCGTTCAAAGGTGAAGCGGGGAGAGCCTCCGCGCGACCGCATCAACTCTTCTACTCATTTCTAACGCCATCCATCACGGCGCTGCACGTTTTCTGCCATTATTTCTCTATTATCAGATTTATTGGGGCTGGAACGAGGGAAACGTGAATGGGCCAGTGGAATTTGTCAAAATCACGAGCAGGATAGAAAACCAATTACAGGCCTGCTTTTGACAATTACTGCGACAGAGCGCGTGGCTGTTTAGCTTCATTTTAGAGAATCAGTCAAAAGTTTGGACGCAGGGATTTTCTTTACTTTCATTTGATGGTTTTAAGGACACTTTCTGGAAGTGTCTGGACTCACTGAGCTCCAGGTCTTAAAACACTGACGGACTGTTGTTTCTGTGCGGCTCTCACCATAATATGTACCTGTGCAGCGTTGTAGAAGGCTTTGCTGTTAAAATATTGACTTTGTGGAGCTGGTTGTCTACAGTCAGAGTCTCATCAGGGAAACAGTTCAGCGTTTCCAGGTCTCGTGGTCACAGAGGAGTTCAGAACTCCTTCATCCAAGCCAGCCCCTCCAGCTCCAGTGGTGGGTCATTGAGGACGTCCAGAGCTATCTGAGGTGTCCTGGTTGGACAGGTCCAAGATATACCTCACCTCACCAAGGAGGCATCCAACGCAGACTTCTTTCAGTGTGGAGAGTAGCAGCTGTGCTCCTCCTGAACGACCGAGCTCCTCACCCTATCTGGAGGGCTGAGCTGAGACACCCTTCAGAGGTGACGTTTGTGTCTCCTGAACAGATTGTGAAAAAAAGATGCACAAAAACTGAAACATGTTTCATTTTTAACCAAAAATTGTAAATTTTAAGGACAACATTTCTAACAAAGTGGGACATTTGACTGTAAAGACAAAAAACTTCTAAACACTGAACACGTTTGAAACATTAACCCACTCTAGACTTCCTGTTCTACAGGGGGCGCTCCTGAGTTCATTCTGAGTGAAGGCTCTGTGGACAGAAAGGTGAATTTCATGTGGCAAAATCTTCATCATGTTGGCGATAGAGAGGCTCGAAACACTTCCATCTGTAGTTTTTCTTCTTGGCACCAGGTTTCTGTGAGTATGTAACGACACTACAAGCGACTTACCAGCATCCTCCATTTTTATTTGGGTTGTGAAGCGAGCAACAGTTCGCTTCAACCACCACAGCCGGCTGCTTCTTCTGCACACATGGACGTTCCTGCTAAGCTTTAAGTACGGATCTAGTGTTGTGTTTGGGAAACAGGCGCCATCGAGGAAGTCCGTCCAAACCGTTAACCGACCAATCGGCACGCATTAGCAGAATGTTTTTTTAAGGTCAAAATCTGCTTCACTGTGATAAAAACTGAAGGACCGGAGCGCGGTTTTATTTCAGCTCGATTTGTGGAAACTGAAATGTTTAAGTGTGGAAACAGGTGGAAATCCTCATTTTAACAGCTCAGCTCTGTTCACTCCTGCTCAGCGAGGACCGTCTGAGCTGGTGCAGCCAGCTTCTCTACAACAGGAAGTGGCTCGGGTGTTACGACACATGAATGAAAAATCAGAGCGGGAGAGTGTACGGCTATGAAATGATGCAAGTACAAAAATGTTTATCGTATTTTATTTTACTTCATGCAAACATGTGTACTTTAAGTTTTTGCCTCCTGCAGTTTTGACTTTAAATGTTGGACTTTTCAAAGATGATTCAGTCGCTTTCTGACCTTGATGAGTTCGTCTGCGTGAGCGAACGCTCTCTCTGAGTTAAACGTATCGCCACGTCTCGCACCTGAGGAGCAGACCTGCTCTGTGAC
Source organism: Oreochromis aureus (assembly GCF_013358895.1). Taxonomy (NCBI): domain Eukaryota; kingdom Metazoa; phylum Chordata; class Actinopteri; order Cichliformes; family Cichlidae; genus Oreochromis; species Oreochromis aureus. The sequence goes on along the minus strand of NC_052946.1, from coordinate 41,443,084 downwards.
TGTAACAGGTTTCAAACTCGCTCCCTTTTAGCACCTCCAGCAGTCCTCCAGCTGCTGCTGCTCATCATCATCATCATGGTGGCTGTTACAGACATGTACAACAGCTCGCTGCTCTTCATGATTCAGGGGCCGTCTCAGTGGAGAATCAATAAAGGAAGAAAAACAACCCCCGTTTCCTTGTGTCACACTTCCTCTCCTCCTCCTCTGTTGTGGTGAGAACTGATACATAATGGCAGTGGTGGAACTGTGAAGTCAAAGTCTGCAAATAACAACGCGTGTAGCACTGGGGTTGCCATGACGACAGAGTCGGAGCCCACAAGGTGCGATGGGAGCTGCTGTAGCAGTGCGGCTGTAATGTCAGGCAGCTTCCTCCTCCTCCTCCTCTTCCTCCTTCGCCAAACGTTTGATTCTTTTTGTTTCAGCCTCGGTTACCGGGCAGATTCTGAATCAGACGTGAAATTGTAACAGGAACAAAAACAGGAAGTGATGCTCTCGCCTTGTTGTACACGTCAGCTGTGCAGCACAACAGTGTTTCCATCAGTTTTCACGGCGCAGGTGTGTCCTCAGGTACGTGGATCCATCGCTCAAACTTCAGCCTCCTGAATCCTGCAGTTCCTCTGATGTCCAGCAGAGGCGCCAGCACTGAGCCAGTCCCCATCGACTCCCACGTTAAAACTTTCCAGCAGAAATAATCATGTTTACAGCTGTTATGGTCTCTGCCTTTATAACACCTGTACGGGGTGATGTCACACAGCTTCATTCAGTCAGCTGACTTGTGGTGTTTCATCAAGCTGTGATGATGTCATCGTTTCGCTGGTATTGCACCCAAAGGAGTTCATCACCTAAGTTTGGCTCGAACCGCCACCGACTTTCTTTAACATTTGATCTGACCACGGACGCAGCGCTCGTCTGTTCATCTGACGTACAGCAAGTGAAAAAAAAATGTAATCACGTGATAATTTCTGCCCAAGCTAATAAGTGCCACTGTGTGGTGGTGTACCTGGTGGAGGCGACCTGCCCCGTCAGCAGGAAGTCCGTCCTGAGCTTCACGGCGTGGCAGGTTCAGGGCTGTTTGGCGTCTCTCACCAGCTCTCTGTATTTACTCTGACGCTCTCTTTTGTTCACACCATGTTCTGCACACTGTGAATGATTTACAGTTAGAGGCTCATTTTCCTTTGTTCATCGTCTGTCTCATTATTTGCTTTGGTAATTGTGTTTGATTCTCTTTAATCTGCTCTTTGACTTTCTCTTCTGTAGTTTTTCCTGAAAACATCCTGGTTTACATCTTTTTACAGTCATTTCCCTGAGTCATCATCCCAGGGCTGCTGTTCTGTTTTATCCTGGCGATGCCCACAAGGTGTTCCTGTTCAGGCCAAAGGCCAAGAGAAGGTTTTGAGATCAGAGTTCGTGAGTCTGCAAAGCCACTCGCTGGATTCTTCTGATGTAACTGACAGAAATGTGGACGTTTACAGTTTGTGAGCTCGTTACGGTGAGAGCGTCGACAGAACTGCAGAGCTGCCTGTGACAGCAACGTTTCAGTCATCAGAAACAAGGTCTCTGATTGATCTCTAAGGTGAATATATGTGAGGTGTGAAATGTCCCAAAGAGTCTGATTCATGTTTGGTCTGCACGCAGCATCGGTCACTCAAACACGACGGCGCCCTCAAGGAGCCCTGCTGTGTTTGGGCGTACGAGGCTAGACGCTGTCAGCCAGGAGACTGCAGCTCACGTCCTGTTTGGATAATTTGGGTCTTTACTCAGATTCACCCAAAACTTCAAATCAGCTTCATCACAGTGCGACTCTCAAAAATGACAGGAAGTCCTTCCTGTGATGACTTCCTGGATATCTCCTTAGGGGTTACAGGCATGTTGGTCCAAGGGTTCCCGACCAGGTACAGGACCTGCTGCCCACACGACTGAATGGATGCTGATCCCGGTTTGCGTTTCTTTGTTCACATTTTCACTTCCATCTGCACAAATTTAGTAACGAGTCACAAAATGTGACGATGCTTGAGCAGCACGTCCTGCCTGACCATGGCTGTGAAGCTAAACCTACACTCTCTCTAATGCCCAGCAGGGGGCGACTCCTCTGGCCTAATGACGTCTCAGTCTGACTGAATTAGACATGAAGTTCATTTTGGTCCCACCAGAGTCATGAAGGAGCAGGAAGCAGGGCAGATTGAGGGCGGGGTTACTTGTCGTTGGTTTGTGACTTAACTCCGCCCCTCACTCGTCACAGTAAAATGTTCAGACTCCGCCCATGTCTCTGGGTTCATGTTGAGCTTTACTGTTATTAACCAAACCAGTTAATGATCCATGTGGAGGAACGTGAGTAAGTGCAGCCTGGGTCACATGATCTGCTCCTCTACAATAAAAGCAGAAAAAAGTTTTATTTTGAAATCCTTTTGTAGTTTTTCAGCTAGTTTTAGACAAATGAAATGCTCTTAGTGATAATCAGCTGGAACAAATAAAGCGTGGCCCAGAGCTGAGCCTGAGAATTGAAGCCTTGCAGAGCTTGAATAGTTTAAATGGAGAACCTGCAGAAACTTGTGTATAGATTTTGCTGTTTTGTTCAAATGAGTCTTTGTAATGAGTTTTCAGGCTCGTAATGATCGCTCTGAACGACGCCGACTTGAAAAGCTCTCGTGGAGATGCTGTAATTAACTCGGTGATTTGTGATTCCTTTCGTAGGACTGACGGTTCAATCTGAGCTGCAGCTCTGCAGGTGAAGTGCCGGCGTCTTGTGCTGTGTGGCTTTAAAGAGCAGAGCTGACAAACCCAACATTTCTAGAATCAGCTGGACTGAACCACGTTAATGGGTTTCACCTCAAATTACGGACAAGCAGCAGAAGCAGCGGCACAATAAATGACGGCGTTTTATAATGAAACCCGTCAGAACTCTTTTCTGATTTCAGGTTCTTACAAACAGATTTTCCCGCCACTGTCAAAGTGGGCCTCGGTTTGATCAGTCAGTCATCATGCAGCGCTGATCAGCTGACCTGAGAGAAGCTGCTGAACATTTTGGTGTTTAGCAAAAAAGCCACGGATGCATTATGAGAACTGCTGCCAGTTATTTGTGGAGGAGCCGAGCGGTCCACGACATGTTCAGAGCACCAGCGTGCTCGTTTGTGCTCGTTCCAACACCTTCCATCCATCCATTCACTTCCGCTTATCCTTTCCAGGGTCGCGGGGGGCGCTGGAGCCTATCCCAGCTGTCATAGAGCGAGAGGCGGGGTACACCCTGGACAGGTCGCCAGTCTGTCGCAGGGCCGTTCCAACACCTTATCACTCCAAACTCATCACACACTGATCAAGTTCTCACACTTTAATCAGCGACATTTTATTGGGCACAGGGACGGCACTCGTACGCTCGATTTCCAGCGTGAGAGACAACAAAACTCACAAAAGCAGAAAGATCAGATTTGACACTTCAGTCTTGGACTCTCACCCTGCCCAGACTTTCTCGCTGACCCCAGGACGACCCTGATGAATGTGTTGGTCAAGCAATAAAAGCTTCATGTCTCCCATGACAGAGGTTTTAATCTGAGAGGACTTTGTGGTTGAATAAAGGTTAACAGAGTAAACACTCTGACAGGAAGTAACGGAAAGACACATCAAAGAAACAACGTTTGTTTTCAGGCTCCACAGACACTGTGATACCAGCAGCTTCGTAGCATCCATGTTAGTGTTTCTGGTATTTATGACATCGGCTGTGCAGCCATGAACAGAGGCGGGATCATCAGGATTCATAATCTCCTTTTAACCCAGACAGTTGGCTTACCAGGTGGGCAGCCATAAAGGGGAGGAGCTAAAACAGCTGATTTAAGATAATGATGATTTGTGATTCATGCAAAGCTGCTCTGACAGAGTCCAAGAATGAAAATAATGAGCTGCGAACTTAACGATCTGATCAGCTGATCCTCTCACTCCGGACGCTGGCGTGCTCGCAGCGTGAAAACGGAAATCCTCTGAGTGCGTCGGCGTCTCTGCTGCTGCTTCCTGCCAGAATAAACTCTGATGTGTGAGAATGTGTGTGCAGCTGTGTGTGATTCTTCCTCTTATTGATTTCTTCTGTTTCTCTGTGTGGATCCATCAAGTGTGGTGGAAATAAAGTGCCATGAAATCCAATAGAGAAGAAGAGGAACAATAGCCTGATGTCCCATTTAAAGGCTGCGGTGCAGCAGCCGGGCTCCGCGGTGTGGGTAATAAAATCAATGTTACAGACAACTGTCCACAATGGCTCTGTGGAAATGTCACAAAGAGAGTGAAACAGTGATATCAGCCTCGACACTCTGATACGCTCTGCTGACGGCCCGGGGCGACCCGGGAACGCAGTTATTGTGACAGCAGCGTTTACATGCGAGCGTTTAAAGCTACAAACGCACACGCGGCCTAAAAACCAGGCCAGGAAAGTGCATCACATCCTCGGTCCTTATGTTAGCCAGCTGGGAGGTGCACCAGAGACCAGGTAGGCTGTAAATTAGTCTGTGTAACCGGCCACATCAGGAGAGGCAGACTGGGACCACCTCTAAATGGAGATCGCACTCCACAAACCACCGCCAGTGATTAAGGATTTATTGCACGGCGTGTAATTAGCCAGGACCTCAGGTACGACGTCTGCAGCCCTAATGAACTGTTTGTTCAGCTTGCACTTTTTCCTGGTGTTAGAGGAAAAGTAGGGCAGAGCCATTACTCACCGCTGCTCAGAAGAATCTCTGTTAGCTGAGATCATTCTGATACTTCGTCCACCTCGTTTCACCTGATAAATCAGCCAGAAAGAGACAGAAACCATCACAACGAGACACACGCTGTTTAAACGACATGTTCAGTAACATGCAATAACACAAAGTGTGAGTCAAACAGGTGCCAACCTGCTGCTACATTTCAACATTTAGAGAAAGTGGAAATGACTAGATATTAAACTTAGTTCAGCTTTATGAATATTAGATACACAGAAGAGTCCACTGTGAGAACACCAGATATGAGATAAGTCTGATTTAATGAAGTTTGATCACTTTTTATACAGATAAAAAAACACAAAACAAACAAACAGCGCTCCCTGATGGCTGTGGCCTCTTTCAGCAGGATAATGGGCCCTGCCACAAAGGGACAATGTTTCAGGACAGCTTTGAGGAGTACAACAAACTTAAGGGTTTGACTTGGCCTCTAAATTTCCTGGATCTCAATCAAATCAAGCATCTGTGGGATGTGCTGGACAAACAAGTCTGATCCACGAAGGCCTCGCTTCACTTTGCAGGACTTAAAGGATCTATTGCTGACATCACCACCGTCCCTTTAGCACTCAGTGGTTCTCATGTTAGCTAGCTGCACTGACAGCTAACAAGTGGATTTTCTGTGCTGTTCTGTTACTAGTTAGCCAAAATAAACTAATGTAACTCCAACCTTGTGACATAACGTCCAGTACTGACAGAAGATGGCGCTAACCATGTTTATATTAAGCACTTATTTCTTAAATTCAGCTCCAGAGTTACATGTAGGTCAGTTTCTGAGAGCAGTAAATTAGCCTCCGGTCGCCTCTACATGAGAGAGTCACTCAGATTGCTTTGTTGCCCACAGCTGGTGGCTCCTGGAAATCCAGTTGCCTAGGTAATCTTTAGTGTATTTCCCACACCGTCATGTCTGTCAAAGTATTTTTTGTAATGTGTGTTGGTTCAGTCGCTCACATCAAAGTTGAGATAAACTGAACTCTGTACCCGATCGCTGCGCATCGCTAACAACTTTGTTAGGTCGGTCTGGGAGAGTCCCATCTCAGCGTCTCTGCCCAGCTCACAGATCCAAACTCGTCACAGAGGAAAGTTTCTGCTCCTCAGTCTCACAACCACAACAAAAATCCACAAAAGCACCGTGTTGCTGTTGGACCCATCAGTCGCACTCACTGCAGACAGGACAGAGAGTGTGGGTGAGTGCGACACCCGACATGAACCTGATGCTTTTGCTCACGTCGTGTTCAGATTTTCACGCCTTACAGCTCTGGAATGCCTCACGGGACGCTTCAGCGGTTTACATTTGCAGCAGATATTTCCCCACTGCCTAAATGTGCTCAAGCGTTTCCTGTGATGACCTTTGCATCACTAATGACGCTCCGCCAGGTATTCAGACACCTCCTGGCTTTGTGGCGCTGGGCACAAGCATTTCATTCATGACATTTAGCCGACATTCTTCAGCGGGGAGGGAGGGGCAGAACAATAAGAGAGCAGGTCGGGGTTTAGTCTCCGAGTCAAGGACACAGTAATTCATCACAGCGCTGGGGTGGGGATTGAAACTTTAACCTTTCAGCTAACCGTCCAATCTTGTCCAACCAGCAGGAAACAGTCCGTGTCCGTGAGCAGCTGAAGAGCAAAGAAAGGACAGCGTTTGGACGTTCAGATTAAAGCTTCCTGAATTAAAAAAATCTCATTAATTTCTTTTAAATTCTGCACAATAAACAGTCTAATCACGTATCTTAGCACAAGCTTTTAATTTGATCTAACCTTTAGTTATTACAGTTTTTTCCAATCGCTAACAAGCGCCTACCCATACTTCAGATACTTTTTCTAAACTCTTAACACAGACTCACACCTACAAAACACAATTGGCCAAATGGATAATTTTCTTCTCAAAAATACATTTTGTTAAATATATACTAACTCTTCATTTCAAAATAGAACACATCTTTCCCTGCACACACTAACTGTACAAAAACACTATAAATCTGACTCAAAATGAAATTAGTCTGTCAAAGAATAACACTTGTTTTCACTTCACAAGGTACATGCAGTCAATCAAAGTACACCAGGTTTCAAAATACTGGCTATTATTGACATTACAAAAACTGCATAGACTTTTATGTTTCAGTTTTACAGGTATTTGCATGTGAAACATGCAATCCACCATTTTGACACCAGAAATGTCTTGGTTGGTAACTGTATGTCCACATGTACAGTAATGTTCACATTCAAAAGCATTCCAGTAAAAAGCAAACAAGTTTTTGTTTCTTTACTGTTTACTACAGGAGGTACAGTAGAAACACGGTATGATAGGACAGAGAAAGTTTTACAGTATTGCTTACAGTGAACAAAATATCCATGAAACACACAAGAGCATTCTGAACAAAAAAACAACAGCAAAAAGCCAAGATAAAAAGGGGGGGAGGGGGAGGGGGGCTAAAAAAAGGCAAAAAATTTGCATCTAATCTCTGCGATCTTCAGGGTTAGGCCACATGTTTTCATCAACATCACATCTGATGTTATCCAAGTCGATGCACCTGGGATAAAACCGCCTGGTATGTCGGATCCACCCTTGGCAATCGTCAACTGTGATGTCCCTGGAGCCAGCATCCATGGCTTCAAGGAGGGACATCTGGTCATGTGGCTGATGGTCATAAACCTTCCACCTCCATGCAGAAAAGAACTCCTCTATGGGGTTGAGGAAAGGTGAATAGGGTGGAAGGAAGAGACTTACCAGTCTTGGGTGGACTTCAAACCATGTTGTTATTGCTTGCGAGTGATGGAAAGCCACATTGTCCCAGGTAATTACAAAGGTCCTCATGTTTTCACCCTCCTGACCCTGCTCTGGAACCAGGCGCTGGTGGAGATCATTGAGAAAGGCAAGCAAGCGCTCTGTATTATAGGGTCCAACCTGACATCTGTGAAGGAGTAATCCTGCATTTGCAATTGCTGCACACATGGTAATGTTTGCCCCTCTCTGTCCTGGCACATCAACTGTGGCCCTTTTTCCAATTACATTTCGTCCACGTCGACGCCTTTTGGCCAGATTGAATCCTGCCTCATCGATGTATATGAATTCATGAGGGGCCTGGTTGGCCTCCAATTCCATAACTCTCTGAAACAAAGTTTATGTAAGTCATGTTATTACTGTATACCATACTGTACTGTAACCTAGTATTGTGTAGCTTACCTACTTGCAAAGTGCAAAGCTTATAAAACTGGACATTGGATTGAATATACACTATACCTGGACATATTGTCGTCGTAGCTCCTTGACCCTCTCACTGTTCCTCTCAAAGGGAACAGAGCTGCTTCATCCGCACTCTGTGTTTGGACAATGTCCGCGTAATGGTTGTGAGGCTGATTCTATCGATATTGTCAAATATCTCATGGTCCGCCACAATTCTAGTTTGAATTTCACGCAGTTTTATTGCATTATTTGCAGCAACCATTTCTACAATGGCAAGCTCTTGATCATTACTGAGGAGCTTTCCTCTTCCCCCAGAGGGTGGAAGACGTTGCATTCTTTAGAAAGACAAAAATTCAACATATGCATTACTGTATGACCATATTGACATGTCAAGTGAGAATAGAAACAATCCATGTAAAATGCAATACTTACCTGTTGGTTTGTTGAAAGATGCGTATAATGGAGGCAACCGTTGACCGCCTCAAATTGGGCTGCACTCTTTCACCAGCCTCTCTTAGTGAAAGACCATGGTTGATTACATGGTCAATGATAGTGGCACGAATTTCATCACTGACTACTGTTCTTGCAGCCCTTGGAATGCCACCGCCACGCATTCTTACACCTCTACCTTGCCCTCTCCTTGGGCCTGCTCTTCTCCCTGGGCCCCTTGCTCTTACTCTTCCTCGACCAGACATTACAGTGTTTGTCTTTTTTTGTTTCCAAAACATCACTCCTCAAGGTCTTGCCTTATAAACCCCACTGAGTCTAAGCCAGAATGGAATAAGCTGTGGTTGGCCCAATTTACCCAACATAAATCAGCTGTGTGTCAATTATTCAATTGTTTGTTTATTATCAGCTGAGATATATTTTTGATATTGATATTGTTTTTGTACTGATATCATTGCAGAAGCAGAGGTTTTTATACTGTATCTAAGGTTTGGAATATTGTTTTTGCTATTGTGGGATGTTGTGTGTTAACATTCGTAAATACTACAAAAACAGTCCATAATTTTGTTGGGAGGTATAGCTTGTCTGTTAAGGAAATGTAAGCATTGTGGAAATGTGTTCACTGACTGCATATTGGGTGAACACGACATGAAATGTGTGAATGGTATGGCCACAACAGACCGATGCTGTGCTAATTGTGTTTAGAGTTTTGCAAATGTGACAACTGTTTGGACAAACGCTTGTTAGCAACTGAAAAAAACTGTAAATCCCAGAGGTTAGTGAGTGCTTTCAGCAGGAGACCGCCATGACAAATGAAAAAACAATATTTAATATTTAAAATGCATCGGGGTTCAAAGAAAAGCTTCAAAACAACTCTTTACATTTAGAAGCTGGTAGCAGCAGATGCAGATTGCTCATTTAGCTGGTGAATTGTTCCTTCCAGGTGGCTGATTTCCATTTCCTGTCACTCATCTTAAATCACTCATCCAAAAACCTTGTTTTGTTCTTGGAAAGCTGCACAGTTTGTTTTTCCTGGATCGCCACAATGAAAGAAGGGAGTGGAAAGTTCCCATTATCCATGAACAGTCGACCAGTGAAGCCAGTGTTGACAGGTTTCAAGCCTGCAGTCCTTTGGATTTCCAGCAGGGGGCGACTCCTCTGGTTGTGATTGTACATCTATGAGAAATGAACCTGCAGCTCAGGTGGTCTCAGAGCTCAGTGAGCTCTATAATTTGCGGTTTCTGGTCTCACTGAATTAAACATGAAGTCCACTTCCTGTCAGAGTCAGAAAGGAACAGGAAGCAGAGGAGGATTCAGGGCGGGGCTACTTTTGATTGACAAGCGTCTGAGTAAGAGCACGCAGATCTGCTCAATTTCCCCTCGTCCGTCACGTCTGGTGTTAAAAGAAAATCAAAGTGAGAACGACTCGAGGTTTACTGACCCAGCCGACGGGTAAAACTTCCACCTTTTATTTACAGTCTGAGACCCATGCAGAGAAAACATGCACTGATGCAGCCGCCTGAAACAAACAAGCTGCAAATGAAATGACTGCACTTCAGGCACCGTCAGCTCCACGCATGGCCGTCCTCATCTCAGCAAACCAAATGCACAAAAACTCCAAACTCTTTTTCATCAGTTCAGAAAGACTCATGTTAGACACACATATTCAAACAAAGGCCTTTCAAACACCCGTGTTGGTCTGCCGTCAGCCCGATCTGTTTCTTCCTCATTAAAGCTCTATCGGTGCTGTTATCTTTCACTCGTCTGAAAATTCATGAATGTTTGTTTATTGTGATTCTGTTCCTCTGGAAACAAATAGAATAAACACGGCAGACGTGACTTTGGCTCTTGGAGTTTCCTCTGCCCCGTCACAGACGGCTGACCAGGACGCACCTGCCTCTCGTACGTGGGAGTGAATATACGGATGTTGAAGCTCGCAGTCAGTCAGAGTAATAATGTCAATTAAGACCAATAGACCCCATGTGTCTGATGAAAAATAAAACGTGTGTGTGTGTGTGTGTGTGTGAAGCACCTTCTAAAGAATATGGAGCCCAGATTAAAGAGGAAGCCGAGGGTGGATGAAGGACAAAACAAAGAAGCCCAGTGGGAGTCACAGAGGAGGCCAGAGATGCAGAACACTGTGCTTCACCCAGCATGCCTTTTCCCATGATGCCCCTGGTGTTTCTCTGTTTGTGGAGCTTGTTACTTTGCTATTGGCTGGGTGACAGTCCCTTCCTCCCCTCAGCATGGTGTTGGCTGTGATGAGATGAGGCCGTAGGCGGCGGCTGAGACAGCGAGCGAGGGCGAGATGCAGAGTGGAGGCATGGAAGAAGGCAGGGGAGGAGGAAGGAGGTCAGAGAAGGAGGGGGGGGGGAAAGTGCGCGGGGGGGTTGGAAGGAAACAAAGGGAAGGATGGAGAAGCGAGAGGAAGAGAACAAGTGAAAGTGCCAGAAAGAGCAACGGAGGTACAAACGCCGCGAGGGAATGGAGGATTTTGTGCTAACAAGCAAAGCCTGAGCTGTCTAGGTGTGAAAAAGTCAGAGGAGGAGGATGAGGAGGGGGAGGAGGAAGCCACAGCTCTGTGGGAATGACGCATGAGAGAATCCTGAGGAGCCTCCAGGCAGACTTCCACCAACCGAGGGTGGATTCCTCCATCCTGCAGCACGACGGCGTGGCAGAGCCTCGCAGAGAGTGGACCTACATCGCCTCCACCACAACATCCAGCCACGTCCTCGCACAGCAATGAGACGTTTGAGCTTTCTGAGGCAGAAACACACGATGCTGAGGCCAGAAGACACTTTTATTTTACACCCTGTAAAAATCTCATCCAAGAGCAAAACACGAGTTTGATCATGTGAGAGAAAAGTGGCTTCAGCAGCTCGGAGCGTTGTCACAGACTGGAACTCACTGAATTTCTCTTATATTCAAAAATAGGTTTTTGAAAACACATGAAGGGAGACTGCCACGTACACGACTCAAACTCAGCTTACTTCCCCTGTTCTTGCTTCTTAATCGATACAGCGAGCGCAGAACGATTGTCATGTTCATGGACAAAAATAATGTTGGAAAATTCGTTTTGGAGAACAGGAAGAAAACTATTGAGCTTAAAACAAAGGACAATGCTGAACGATTTACCTGGACCCACCTGGATTTAGCTAAGCAATTATAGCTGAGAGCCCTTCACTGGATAACTCCTGCAGTGATGAAGACGTTCCAGCTGGCAGCTGGTTTTTAACCCTAACAGAGCAGCTTCTTAGTTTCTGAACAATCCTGTCGGAAGATTTTTTAAAGGGTCAAATGATTCTTCTGAAACAGCTGAGGAGGTGAGTGAAGGACTGTCCAACGTTTAAGCAAAACCTGGAAGGTTACAGGTGAAATATTGTCTTGGAGAAAGTAATCTGGTGGGAACAAAGACCCCAGGACGTTGAATGATCGAGATCGGACATCACGTCAACGTCATGAAATCAAAGTGTAAAAAACTCTACACGAGCACTGACAGCTGAGCGGTGGCGCCGTTTGAAGGCAAGGCTTCATACAGAACATAAAGACTTTACCCTGTTGCTGCAGAAGTGATGCTCAGCATTTTCCCATCAGTAGATTTGGCTCTTCCATCACGGTATGGCCATCACCCCAGATGAGCCAGGACTGAAGGAGCGGTTCAGGGAGCACGACAGACATCCAGACTTTAGCCCCATTGATAATTTTTGGGATGTGCTGTTACTAATAACATGCAGCCATATTTTTGGCTCTCCTTATTTACTGTCCGTCAGACTTCCTGCTGAGTAGTTGTGTCTTCCTGCGTGGATAAATCATTTTCTGATGCTGCTTTGTTGCTGTTTGGAAACGACTGAAATCTAATTTTCTGAATCAGCTGCAGAGACGGGTTAACTTTAAAGACAGTAAGCTTTGCCGTCTGCTCGTTTTTCCTCTGTTTCTGGCTCTCCTGGCTAATTGCAGGACCTTTGGTGGTGATTTTGGTTAAATACATCGTTTCCTGGCTTCCCTTGCGCTGGCTGTAGATGCTCGATGCTTTCATTACCAGGCAGACGTTCACGTTGGTTTCTGCTCCCCCTTAATACCACACCAATAATGAGCTCTGCTGCTCTAGCGAGACAATCGCTCCCCTTATTGTCAGAGGTAAACAATTCTTTGAGGATTATGGGCCAGACTACACGTCTCGTCTCAGCGGTTCACTTGTAAAGGCTTATTTAAATGACAAAATAAAAAGTAAAATCCCTGACACAGTTGGCAAACACGCAGCGGTAATTAGACACCGCTAAGCAGTTTACTGAAGACGTTGACACAAAGACAGCGAATTATGACTTTACACTGTGTGTCGGGGGAGGGGGGAGGGGCTAAGGAGGGGAAGCACCTGAAGATGCATCCCACTTACCTGAGTAAGAATTTCCTTCCATCCAAGCTTTCATGGTCCCCAGAGGATGAATCAAAGGAGCTCGTCTCTTTTCCTCCAGCGTCACAGCAGATACACTGACAGTCTTTTACTGGAATATGTTCACAGATATTTGATGGACTGTCATTACATGCATTTGAACTCATGAGATTTATTTTTGTAAATCATGTAAATCTGCTTCACACATTCACGTTCCCCTGAGGATAAACACTGAGACACCAAAGGGAAAACTGAGCGGCTCGGAGATCATCAAATCAACATCTTAGCTTCAGGACGAGTCACATGACAAGTCTTATTAAATGCTTATAATTTGGTCTTCCATCTGTTACCTGTAGGGGGCATATACATGATTCCTGTAAATTAACTTTGTCAGATAACCTCTAAAGGTCGACTCCAGGTTTGCACACTTTGATCCACTTACACTGAAACACTTTTACTTCCACATAATCAAAACTGGAAATTAGAGTAAATAAGCTTCTAACAGCCCTCAGTGACCATCCTGCGTCCAGCTCCACTCACTGTAATCAGAGTAACACCAGGAAGCCTCTTTATTTAATCCATGTGGAGGGTCAAGTGCGCCACATACATGAACCTTTCTGATTGTTAAGCCTCTAATGGTTTCACACAATACACCAATCAGAGCACGTGGCACTTTCACGTCCAAGTTCATGGCCAACGAAACAGGAAATGATTCACTCTGAGAAATGGCGACTCGGTGAAAAGTCCAGAGGGATTCATTTAAAACAGTCAGTCTGTGTAAGTTTGCTAATAAAAAGTGTTTGTCTGAATAAACAGATTCATACAGCAGGAAGTCAAACCGCACTTCTTCTTTATGCCAGTAAATTAACAGTGACTGGGCTGAGGGATCATGTGACCGCTGGTTAAAAGCCTCTGAACCATCAAGAGGTTTGCAGTTTAATTAGAGAGCTCCTCCAACGCAACCAAGAGAGGGCGCGAAGCCAAGCAGCAACCTGAAGCACAAAGCCAACACTCACAAACCTTCAGCTCCACAACAGGCCGTCTCTGCCGCTCAGTGGTTTCTGTTTGATTCATGTTCTTTCATTATTCTTATTCTTGGTTTTCCTGAAGTTCTCAGTGACCTTAGTTCTCCCTCCCTCAGTGTTTAGTCTCTGTCCCCATGTCCCACGTTTCCTGTCTCTAAATCACACACTGGTGACACAACACATACATGTGCTGGACTACAGTAAAAAAACAAAAATCACTGTAAATGTAAAATAAGCACAAAAAGATCAACAGGATCTTGAAAACACAGCAGTGTATGTGCGACTTTACAAAGACGAGCGGACGACAGCTCTCCAGCTTTTATCCTGATGGCGGAGGAAGGATTTAAAAGCCGACCTCACGCACGCGTTTAATCGACACCTGTGCCTTTACACTTATACCCATAATTCCCTGCTCTTGCAGTCTCTTCACCGTGACCTAATGGTTCGGCCCCCTGGATGATTATCTTTTAATGCAACATTTAAACCATTGTTTTATTCATGACATTCATGCTCGGCTCATTATCACATCATGCAGTGGGTGTCGCAGCGGATGGAGACTAGAGCAGTCACACAGTACCAGTGCTACATCAAGTACTTTTACTCACATGGGACTTTAAGTTGCTCTAATGAAGTATTTCATTCAGGCTCGGCTGCAGGTGAGGCCAAAAATCACATGAACTTGTTGTGTTGCCTCCTCACCTTACAGCAGCCACCGTACAAAGACACCGCCCCCTCTCCCCTCAGAGCGCTCCTAAAAGCAACGAGCCCGGTGGGTGGCGCTCAGCCAAATGTGGTCGTTCAGATTTGCTTGGTGTTGATTGGCTGCACTCAGAGACATCTTTGTAGTGATGGATGCCTCCCAGGGACGAGCTGGTGGACGAACGCTTCGGTGTCTGTGGCTGAATTTGAGGGTTACTGAGATCTGAGCTGCAAACGACAGTGGACTGATTCCCACTGTGGAGGGCTGACAGGCTGGTGACTGACTCGTGTGTCTTTGTGTGTGCCATTTTCATACTTTATCATTTTATTCTTCAAATAATATATGTGACTTGTGACTGTTTTTTAAAGACACGGGTTGCTGCAGGACATATTGATATATTGTCCCTACAGTGGTTTCCCTCACATAGACGCATATTGTCCCCAAAAACAATGAAGTCCCCACAGAATTGGTGAGAGGCTGAACACGTGTCCCCACATCGCCACTAAAACAAAAACAAACATTCAGCAAGAGAAGAGACAGACAAACACACTAATATATAGGTGAAGGTAGAGGTATACACACACACACACACACACACAGAGCAGCATGTTTTTTCATGTTATCATCAGGTTAACGATAATATTCGTGTTTCGCGTGACCCCGAGCACACATTTAACTACAGGCCGTGCAGACTTGCCGTGAGCACACACTGCATTATAATTATTATTATTACATCATCATTATTATATATATTTTGTGAGACCAGCTGTCAGTGGGTAAACTGTAATTTTAAAACATGCATCTGCAGCTGATTCCCACTCACGGGTATCAAAGTCTCACTTATTTCATTCACCGTATGAAAGCAAACCTTATTCACTCACATTCTTGTATCTGACTTTGTGCTTTTGTACTGATGCTCCTCAGTTCGATCTCCTCTCGTGTTTGTGAGAAGGCTCCTGTCCTCGTGGCTGATTCGATTCAGCGACTGCCAAGAATGAACGTTTGACAAAGAAGAAGTCTGAAAGGAAACAAGAACAGCTCGGGGAAATGTGGCGCCGAGGCCGGTCAGCTGAAGATCCAACACTACATCCAGGATTAGACTTCAGACTTTCTGTGCGTCACAACACAAAACAAGCGCTGACGCTGCAGAGGAAGATTTAAACACCCCGACAGGAAGAGCGAACACAAACAAACCAAATCCTTTGGAGAGGGAATGAAACTCATCAGAAAAGACAGTTTGACTCTGCTGAAGTTTCCAAGCACAGCTGGACGTTTGCAGGATGCAGCGCAGACTGGGCTGTTGGAGTTTACCTGGATTATGCTGTCGAGGTGAGCCACAGAGTCAGGACTTTCTCCACCCTGACGCTCTGCTCTGACCACAAAAGTACTCTGGTCTTTCTCCTAAACAAAATGCTCATGGTGCACTGAGGACATGAAGGTTACAGCAGGTACTCTACACGCTGACGTTACTGAAGCACAACAGAGCAACTTTGAGGAATCCAGTTTGAATGCTTTTATTATCGCAGCACGGTTTAAAGTCACGATCTGAAATTATGTCTTGGAAACGAAATTATGCTTGCTGCCTGTAAAAAGGCAATTACAAGAAAATGGAACAAGATAGACCCACCATCACAGGACGAATGGATAAAAATTATAGATGAAATACAAATCATGGAACAATTGACCTACAGAATAAGGACTCAGGAAGATCAATACCATAAAAAGTGGGAGAAATGGACTGAGGACATAAACCTAACAGGATAAAGACCAACACATTGATAATGAGAAATGATCAAACTGTAGAAACAAGGAGATCCAACATGTTTGTTGTTGTTGTTGTTGTTGTTGTTGTTGTTGTTGTTGTTACCCCCCTACCCCCTTGTGTAGTGTTTAAAGAAAAACAATAAAAAGAAAGTAAAAAAAAATAAAAAAAATAAACTCACGATCTGATGCATTTGTCTTCATCAGGATGTTTCACTGAGTGTGCGGCTGTTCTTTGGTGAACATGAACGGGAATCTTCAAACTTGCCTTAAAAGGATGTCAATAATTACATGTATGAGAATGTGGCGTCCTTTCTTCAAACTTGAATTAAAGCAGAAACCTGCAGACATCTCTGGAATTTTAGGCTGGAAACGTCCCAGTCACAGGACTCTCCACGTCCACCAGCAGCTTCGTTCATGCACAGCTCTCTGAATGGTCCAGGTCTGGACTCTGATTGGACCGTTGGAGATCTGCTGCTGTGCTTCCTGGACAAACATCTCCACTTGGTTCCAGAAGTCTGGTAGTTTGTGCAGATGCAGCTTTGCAAACCTGAGCTCTGCTGCCATGTGAGGCTTCCTCCTTTATTTTAGCGAGCGTCTCCAAAAACTCTGCAGAAACTGTTGGTTGTGATAAATTTATGATCTTCTCAGTGAAGTATTCCCGAATTGTCCGGGTCTCTCTCAGGTCCCGGTCCACCCTCTCTGTCTCTCTTTGGTGAGCGTGTTAATTATTCTTCCCTCCTCACAGGTGAACCACACCAGAGACTGTAAGAACCAATCGGGGCCCGTTATCTGAACCTGAGCAGATAATAATCTGTCATCAGTCTGAGCTCAGCGAGATCTGAGGAAGATGAGGAAAGACCAAGTCTGGGAACTTAGTGTGTGATTCACTTCTGTTGCTCTGCTATTCCAAGCCTGACTTGGATTCATTGAAATCTTTGAACCTTTCCAGGCGTCCGGCATCTTGAGTAAGCTGTGTAACCGTGGCAACCATTTTCCTCATCAGTTTGAACTCTGAACATTGTCTCGGTGTGTAACCCGTCTCTTGCAGCTCCGTGATCAATCATTTATTTCATTTTTTTTATCTACAATGGCCCGCAGCCCCCACCAGCATTACCATTCTGCCCGGCTGTCAGACTGTAATGGGAACATCATTCTCCCTGTAAACTTATTTATCCATGTTAGAAATGTAATGTTTGGGTTTTGGAATCAACAATCAGTCTCCGCCATGTTATCACCCAGTTTTACTCTTTATTCAAAGAGTTTTATCGCACGCTGCTTCATTTTTCTCTTCTTTGCATTTAAAAGCTTTGAAAATTAAAACTAAAGTTCAAAACTTCCCCAAGTCTGCAACAGGAAAAGTTTTTAGTGTCAATAATTCATTCGTGTCCTCACTGAGCTGTTAGTGCACTTACTGCAGATGTTTTTCAGCTTTAAATCACAGAAAAGGTGAAGCAGCTGCTGCAGGTCAGCGTCCTCAGAAAGCAGCGTCTGCTTTCATGATCACACCATCGATTGGTGCTCAGAGAGTCAGAAAGGCACTGAAAGTCTGAACCGATGCTGGTTATAAATCCTGGAAGGTGCATCACCACAGGTGTGTCGGACACACTGCACAGACCTCAGGTAGGACTCTCCTTCAAATGAGACACTTTTCATGAGAAGATGACAGAAAACAACAAATAGAGTCTGTAGTTCTGAACGTGTAATTAGAATAGATCAATAAATGATTGGATTAATAACCTGCTGTGATGTTTTACTAGAGATGAATCCGTCCCAAACAGATTCAAGCCCAGAGGTGTTTTCTTGTGGCAAACACACGTGGAATAAAGACTTTAAGGGACACAAACGTAACACGAATCAATGCAGCAAAAAGCAGCACGCCGAGCTTGTCATGGAAACACAGAGGGGTGGAGCTAAGGTGGAGCACACGCTCAGCCTGACCATGACCAAGCCGCTGATTGCTGAACGAACGCAGAGCGCAGCGACTGTGTTGTTTCATGTTTTCAGGATCTGTGCAGATATTTTGAGCAGTGGGAGACTTCTATGATTTCTGTGTGAGGTACATTAGTAACACAGTGATGAGTGAGTCACTCCGACTGTTGTTCGCTGTAATAATAATTTTACTGTGCTGATGTCTCTGAATGTGAGATTGTGGCGGGGTGTGGTCTGCAGTGCGGCTGCAGGGGAGATGGGCACACCTGCACGGCACCTGCAATCACGCCTCGCTGGAATAAAAAGTCTGCACTGGGTCCTGGTTATTGTTGGTGTTGGAGCTGCAGCCGGTGTGTGACAGTAACCGCGATGCTGTGACCTGTGTGGACAGGTCTGCCGTGTGTTCGTTACAGAGGATGTTTTTAATGTGCTTCTTTATTATTTTCTAATGATTTTGTTCCAGATGTGAGAAATAAAGAGGAATGAATCTGAAGTGAGTGTTTGGTATTGGACAGCTGGAAAAACGGCCGCAGGTCGCTCCTGCAGAGCGGCGAGGGTGTCCTGAAGCTCGCCGCTGTGTTTCTGGTTAGTCACTGACTTCTGTGGAGGGCTGAGGCTGTAAGCAGGACGCTGCTGTTGGAGCATCGTGGACAGATGTTCCTGTTTTCTTACATCATCACGTTTGAACCCTGCAGTGTGCGGCTGCATCACCGTCCTGATTAGGAATGTTTGCTTCTTCATGCATGCCTCCGGCTTCGGGATTCTCTTGTAAAGACATCTACAATTAATTTCAGGCCTCAGTGAACCGAATTCTCCGGCTGGGGATCCGGGTCAGCGGATTGGAGATTTGGAAGCGGGGTGAGGGATATGTTTCTAACAAGCTGCCTTCAGCCCTCCGGCCATGAGCGCGAGGAGCTCAGGAGACTCTGGAACAGAGGATGCAAATGATTCCACATCATCTGTAACCATCATCTGTGTCTGCTTCACTGCGAGTTGACTGCATGGAGGAAGACCGCCGCTCGCCGCTCGCTTTAGAGGAATTTAAAGAGAGAGAGTCAGTGTTATTTTCAGCCACGGCAGAATTTTTATTTCAACACACGACAGACTAAGTTCAGTCTGATGGGTCCACACTCACAGTACAGAGCTTTCATTTGTTTGAACCTTTATTTGTCTGCGGCCTGAAAAGTTCTCAGTCCATCTCCACCAGCTCCTTCATCATCACCACTATCATCACCATCATCTCCATCAGGTCCATCCACAGGTCTTGTTGATTTCGAGAGCTCTCGTCTCATGTTGGATATTTTCTTCCGTCTGTATTTGAGGTTTTGAAGTTTCTGTGTATGGCAGCGGTGAGGCCTCCTCCTGGTCACTGTCCCGTGTCGTTGGTGATTTCCTGGCACACGTCGGTCTCTCTCAGCCTCATTTTGTTCCTCATTTGGCCTGTTTGAATGTCACTTGGTTGTTTGGTGCCCGTTGTCGAGCCTTGTTGTGGGTCGTTCTTTCCTCTTTTTAGTGGTTTTGCACTTCATTTGATGATCTTGTTCTTTTTTGCTAATTTAACTGTGATTTTGGTGACTTTTTGGGGCTGTATTGTGTGATTTTTATCACGTTCCCTTCTTTACGGTGATCTTTCACTCCCTTTGACGAGTCTGGGTTCTGTTGTGTGTCTCTTTGTTGAACTGGTGTCTTTACCTGGGATATTTTGGATGTGTGGTGGACCCCGTGGGGCCCCTGTGTATGTGCCCGGTGGGTCCTTTGGTGATTCACTCATGCCACAGTTTAGAAGCACTTCTTTCTGGAAGCGTAAAAAGTGAATCTGGCTCCACAAGAGAAAAGGAAGAAAAGATGTTTTCCAGCGCTGAGTCTGAGGCACGGCGTGCTGAGGGAAATACTGAGGCTGCAGAAAAGTGACATCTGTCAGGTGCTGGACTTGTAATGGGAGAGACTACACGGCTTTGTACTCAGGGACCTCGAGCAGGACAGGTCAGGAGCAATGAGATGAGTGGGTGGCAGACAGAAATGAAAGGAGAGCGAGGGGAGTCATGTGGAAAACAATGGTTCAGTCGCATCACTTCCCCCCTCACACAGCTGTGAGCCGCACACCTACGGGCTTCCTGTCTGATAAAACATCTGATCTGCGGACTGTAACGGGAGAGGACTTATCATGAAATAAGATGTAGAGACAGCAGAAAACAGGAGCGATAGGAATCGCTTCAGCGAGAAAGAGGGAAAGTAGAGGCGAGGGTGAAAGTGGGGGCAGGGGAAGTGATGGAATCCCAGGAAGCCGAGGCGGCGAGCGGAGATGGCGAGCTCTGGCTCAGGTGATTTTTCTCAGAGTAAAGCTGCAGACCGCTGACCCTCATCATGTCTGGAAAGGATTTCATTTTTATCCTGGTGCTTTATTTCAGTCAGGGGAGAGGAGTCAGAAGCAGAGCCCACTGCCGTCCTGCCAGAGTGCTTTTGGGCAAGGCATCAAAACACAATTTAAAACACATTTTTATGTTCTTTGAATAGAGAGCGTCACTCATGAGGTGCTGGGAGAACTCACCAGGTGCAACAGGTGCAACAGGTGTCCCATTTTTTGCTCTTTGGGGGAGTTTTGGTTTTCTGATATTATCTGACATTTTTTTGTTGAACTGTTTGTTTTTGGTCTGGTTACAGTTTGTTTGATGATTTTGTGTTGTGTTATGATCGAACATCACATGAGCTGTGTTCTGTATTATTCTGGTGCCGTGGGGTTTTCTCCCCCCGTCTCTCGGGTTGTACGTGCTGTTGAATTTCCTGGGGTGGAGGTGATTTTGCACTCGCTTCTGAAACTTCAGCATTTCTTTAATCTCGTTTCGGTGACTTTGGGGAGTCAGAAACAGAATGCAGGGCTTTAACGTGAAAAGTGAATTTGCAATGAGAGCAGAGAAGTGATGGCGTCTTTCCTCAGAGACTTTTGATGGTTCCACATGAAGCAGCATTGAAGAGAGCTCGACTTTAACAGGCGCTTTGCACCTGCTCTTATTTCTCATTGCAGCATTTCTGATTTTATTTTGGTCTCATTTCTTTTCTGTTTCTTCATTTTTTGACTGACTTGAGTTTTTTCTGGGACAGTTTCAGGTGTACACCTGGGTCTTTACCTGCCCTCAGTGACTCGTCCATATCACAGCAAAGAAATCATTTACACGATGTGAGAAAGTCATACGAAGTATGTTTGTTGAAAAGTCGATGCAGTGGCCTTAAAAAGCAACGTGAATCTGGCTTTATGTGAGAAAACGATGGTGCAGTTCCTGAGAAAGACAAGGTGCTAACGTAGAACAGGTAAAAACGTCAGAGTCAAAATGATGCAATTTTTCTTGATTCCTCGTGTTACGTTGAACATTCGCTGGGATCAGAAGGCGGCGCGTTCTCATTCACAGGATGTGTGTGAAAGGTGCCGCTGTGTCCGGCAGCTCAGATATTCACGTATATAAAATAAATAAGAGGTGGAGGTGATGGAGGCCAGTGATGACCTTCCAGGCATTTTTGTTCTGCAGCTTGAGCTTCATCCATTGCTGAGCTTCTCTAGAGCGCCCCCTGTGGGACAGGAAGTCCAGTGGTCTCCGCCCTCTCATCCAAATATCACCCGTCATGCCTGTGGCCAACATGCTGTTTAAAACCAACACCCGTCTTTTATTTACAGTCTGTGTCTTTACCAGACTCTGAATGGGGAGAATAGGCCCAGTTCACAAATCCCAACCACAAACTGGTTTTTCTGGAAGTTTCTTTCTTCGTTAATGAAGCAGAGAGGTGTTTGTGGAGAATCTCAGACTGCAGCAGGACTTCCTCTAATTACACTCGCTGTAATCTCATTTGCCCTCGTCGTGTTCAGTGATTAGCAACAAGCAGATTATTAAATCACTTCCTTAATTCAGTCATTATGTTTTTCTCTTTCACAGAACACAGAGGCATATTCTAACAGACACCATTTAAAGTCCTTCTCTTTGAGTCTGAAGGTGCTGAAAGAAGCTCGAAATGAAGTGACAGAAAATGAGGAGGTGACAATATCAGGAGCACAAAGGCGGCTCGGCTTTTCACACAGATATTCACAAAGTTAATGCAGCAGGCGGAGACGGACTGAAGGAGGAAGAGTAAGTCTAAAAAACAGGCATGAGGATACATGGAGAGGAAGAATAATGGGAAGAAAATTGAGGAAGAAAAGAGGACTTGGAGGGAATAAAAGAGGAGGATGGATGAGCGAGGAAGGGCACGCAGGTTGAAGTGAAATGCCACAACATGAAGAGATCAGCCTGCTGCTTTCTGCTGGCTGTTTTCATCGGACAGATGATCCTGTAAATCCTTCCTCTGTTGCAGAAAAATCATTACCGCTGGGAGACTTCTCTGTGAGTCCTCTGACAAGCACACAATGACACAAAAGGAGGACTTTAGAAAGAGGCGCACAGTGTTGGACAGAGCTGTCTGTGGAAAACAGTTCCTCGCTCGAACCGGCCCGGCAGCAGAGCCGAGCGAAGACATAAGAGCCGTTAAAATGGACGTTATTATCGATTAGATGAAAGTCACGACTCCGCAGCCCGGTTAAGGTTCCACTCGCAGGATTTATTATACAATAAGTTTCTCCTCCTATGAATGACCTTTATTAGGACCCGGCTCAATCAGCAGCAAACGCAGGAGCTTCAGTTCCTGTAACCAGTGCCGTTTCACAATAGTGTGAGTGCTAGTGTCATAGACCGTATAGCAAAGATGGACATGAACATCATGTTTAAATCCTCATATTTGGCATTTTGGCCGCCGACATTTTGGTTTTTGGAGCCATATTTGGACGAGTGGGCAGACTTACAGCTGATTGGTCACTGAGCTGACTGTATGAGGTCATCACACACACAGGTACCTACTAATCACTGCTCAGTAACATCCAATTCAAATCCTAGGAGGCTCCAAAATACTTCAGCAGCACAGACACAGTCCAGAGGTCCAGTTCACGGAGTCCAGTCAGCGGAGGTGAAGCCTAGCTAACAGCTAGCAGCTCCACCCGCCTGTGTCTGCATCCACCTGTCAGTCAGCTCCTCCCCTGCTGTCTGCTTCTAACCACCATCATGAATGCCATGTTGTATTCACGAAGACCTGAAACCATAAACTCATCGGGGAAGTCCTGAGATCACTTAGTAAACACGTCACAATCAGAGCTGTTGCCCCCTGCTGGACATTACAAAGAATGCAGGTTCAGTTTTCAGACAGATGCAGCGAGGTCGGGGGCAGCGCCTCTGCGCACAGATACTCTGAGTCAGAGGGATTACATTTCTGGATAACCCCGCCCCCTTCACAGCACAACTGCGTGTGTGTTTTATGTGTGAGCGTGTGAACACCAACAGGTGCTGCAGCAGGTCTCTGTGTGCCGCTTTGGAAACATCAGAACTGAGCAACAAGGTGGAACATGTCACAGCTCCAGGTCGTCTCCAGGCTCCAGTGAACATTTCACCTTCCCATGTTCTTCTAATGAGAAGCTCCTGCTGCACGTTTCTCTAAGATCGGGCCTTTGTTTGCCTTTTCGGTCTTGCTTGTAGAAACATGCAGCTCTGAGTCATTCCTCTGCTGACTCATTGCAAAGATCTCTCTGATAAATAATGTGGCCTTAAAGTCTAAATGCATAAACAGCTTAGAGAAAGAGACCGAAACGTCGTGCACATGTTCAAAGAGAGATTCCCGTCGGTCAGCTGCTCCTTTCTCGTATTTTTGGACCTGACTTTGTGAGATCACAGATGGTTAAAGCTCCAAATACTCTCAGAGGGTCACAGGTCTGAAACCAAACGTGGTTTGGCATCGCCTGGATGGCATCGCATTAATGGTGCCTTCATTAAAGATGGATGGCAGTTCTACTCATGTTTCTATTAAAAATCAAATGCAGTGAAATCAAAGTATCACATTTACCCTCTGAAGGAGCAGAAAGTGGAACTAAAGCCATCAGACATGTTCACTGCGTCTGCTGTGGATCTGGAGACGTCGTGTCTGTTTCTATTCATCGCTGCGCTCCTGTTGGTCATCGAGGTAACCCCGGTTCTCTGACGTTGTTCAGTGACAGCATTGATCTAAATCAGAGTTGAGGCTCATCGATAGTCTACGTGATCAATAACCACCAGGGACTGCATGACTGGATATTTCCACATTATTATTGGCACTGACTGAAGCTGCAGCTCCACACTGAGCGCTCCTCCGCAGAGACGTTTCTCCATCAGCGTGAGGAAACACGTTTTACATGTTACAGAGCTTCATCCTGCTGGAGGACTGCAGGGAAACATGACCTGAACATCACATTCGATCCTCAGTCAGCTTTTGAAATCGAGCATGGACCTCAGTGATTATTAGAAAAATGTGTTTCTAATAATGAATTTCCTTTTAGAGGCTCTCAGAGGAGCGAGGTAAATGAAGAGCTTATTACAAGGACTTAAACCTCAAAGGACTTGTATCTCTTTTGCTGCAGCACAAACATCAGCGAGCTGGAATCAGACAGAAAACATCAAACTCAGTCCAGGAAGTGCAAATAATTCCCTGGAAAGTGTGTAGACGCATGCTCAATCATCCAGGTGACTAAATCCCAAGATTCTGTTCATCTGGATGTACAGAATCAACCTTTGGGAATTCCCAGGAAATATCAGCCACATAAACGTCACTGTGGACAGGCCCACATCGAATCATTAGTTATAATGATGGTTCTTCATGTTCTTACAGCAGGGGGAGTGTTAGATTTTAGACATTAGAAATTATCTATAGAGACCAAAACAGTTTTTGTATCAGGCTGTAAACATGTTTATTTTAACAGGAGGCTGCGGGGGCTGACTCACTGCTGCAGCCCCTGCTGGACATCAGGGGAACTGCAGGTTTCTGCACTTGTTTTAGTGTCACGGTGTCAGGTTGTCACGTGGAGCATGAGGTTGCTGTTGAACTCTGACACTGGTGCGAGTTACAGAGCTGAGCTTTGATGAAACAGCAGCTCAGACCCTGGAGCTGACCGCAGCTTGAATCGCCGACACGTCCTCTGTCATCACCACCGTGACTCATCCGGATGGCCCTGCTCTTCATCTTCTTACAGTATCTTCCTCTTCCTCGGGGGTACACTGGGATGAATGATGGTGGCTCCAACATGATGACAGTAAAATGAGCGTGGAGTAAATAAGAGCTGAGCTGCGGCCGCTCTTACAGTACATTATGAGATCATTATAGTTAATCGAGGGCTCTGGGCCACGTCTTTGCTGACGTGGAGCTCAGCAACAGTTTGATTTATTATATTCATGCACACAGCAGATACTTTTTAACTGAATCTAACACATGTGCAGCTCACGGCGGCCGTGTCAGAAGGAAAAGTCCATTTTACCACCGATGGCGTCGGTGTGAGTCACAGCGGTGAAATCCACTGCAGCTCTGTGGAGACGATGTGAATCGTCTGCAGAAGCAGCCTGATCGCAGCCCAGCAGCTCTCCCAAAGAGGCCGGCAGCTGTACGTGCCAAGTTAAGGTTTCGGAATCCATCAGGTCGCTGGGAAAGCTTCCCAAACTGGCAGAGCTGAGTGGAGTTATGGAATATTATTCCTAATAAAGATCCCTCAGTGACCACTAACCGGGCTGTTTGCCCTTCTTGGGCTTTTTTAACTGAAGGAGGTTTGTGTAAGAATTGTTTTATATTTTGAAACATGAAACAACCAACGAGGCACGAGGCAGACTCGCTCTGACACCACCACGTATCCTATCCAAACACACAGGGCAACCGGACCTCAGCATCACTGAAGCAGTGTGGGATCATCCTGACAGAACTGTGAGAACCTGGAGAACTGTTCCTGAAGATCCTCACAGAGCCGACAGGGAGCTCACACTGAGCTTTGAGCTGATCACTGCAGATGTGCACCGAGCTCATTATCAGATGTTTCCTGTCACACCAGAATACAAAGAATCCACGTTGAAGCAGAGGACAGACACAGTTTCTTGTTCAGCCCGTTGAACCTGCAGATGAATTTATGTGACCAAACCTGATTAGTTTCCATCAGGCAGCACACTAAAATCAATTCAGATTTCTTTTTTATATGATGACAGGAAGTGCGGAGGAAATTGAGTTTGAAGTCGAGTGGCTGGCACCTATTCAGGTGTGTTGTTTTTGTATCAGTGTTTACGATTCCACAGGTGTTCCTGTGAATCCACTCTGTCATTCACATCAGCCTTTACACAGGAATATTTTTCTCTTACGCTCTACGCTAAAGTGTTGAAATATTGAAAAGACTCTTTGAAAGCTGCTGTTTCTTTGCTTTGGAGCTTTTATTTTTCACCATTCATCCTGTCAAACTCAACATCTGGGCAGCAGGAAGGTGAGGGAACAACCTTCAACCAAAGGATCTTGTTTCAATGCAGCTCTTCAAACTCTCTGACAGGCAAGAAAAAAGGAAGACTAACCCTCAGATTCAAACATGTCGTTCTGTTCAGCTTCCAGCAGCAGCGGGCGGCGTTCCACCGAGCTGACTCTGAAACCGTGTTGGTACGAGCAGCTGAACGAGTCCGATTCATTTCCCTGGAAGACACAATCTGAAGTTTTATTATGAGGTTCAGTGTGGAATAAAAGGATGTCACCAAAAAGAAACAAAGTGGGTAATTAATGCAAGAAAATTCATTTCCAGCGAGGCGGTTGCTCATTCTGCAGCAGTAATTATTCCAATCGGTTATATCAGCTGGACCTCTGCTTCATTCTGCAGCTCCCATCTGTGACCATTTCACGGGCAACAATTAGCTTCCTCCCTCATTAACATTCTGCCGAGGTCCGTCAGGTTGCAGCGGGTCCCTGCGAAGCAGGAAGCAGATGGCTGCTGAGCCTGCAGTCGTTTCCCTTTGTCATTACCGTGGAGCTGATGTGGAGGCAGGTGAGGCTGCCAGCCAGAGCCGAGTTCGCAGTTGACAGCTGTAAACCTGTAACTGCTGAGACGCACATGAGTCTGCAGGCTTGTTGCTTTTTGCCGTTTGTGTTTGAGCGGCTCAAACAAAACCAGCCAAATCACTTATGTTAGGGTCTGAAGGGGAGAACGAAGCCTCTCTGTGACAAGTCGAGCAGGACGGTACATGGACGGCTTCTCAGGTTAGGCTTTCTGCTCTACCTGAGCGCTTTACACAACGTGCCTCATGCCTGGACCCATGAGGTGATCCTCTCTGACATTAAAGGGTGTGTAAGCAAAGAACAAACCTGAGTGATTCACAACTTTATTTAAACAGCAGCCTTTGTATGCAAATATCCAGCAAATGAATTAGAAGCTGTATAAAGCTTCATGAATTCTTTAATTTGTTGTTACGATTG
The DNA here is from genome assembly GCF_013358895.1 of Oreochromis aureus. Classification (NCBI taxonomy): domain Eukaryota; kingdom Metazoa; phylum Chordata; class Actinopteri; order Cichliformes; family Cichlidae; genus Oreochromis; species Oreochromis aureus. The sequence continues at coordinate 41,415,606 of NC_052946.1, read as the reverse complement.
CTCTTAAACATATTTTTAAACACTTTCTTTTAGGAGCAGGCCACAAGCAGCTGGTGAGCCACAAACAAACAAACAAAAAATCACATTTGGTTCAATTACAACGTTCACAGCAGCCAAAACAAGCCAAACGGGAACAAACGAGCCGCCTGGCAGAACCAAACTGATCTGATGTGTTTCTTCAGCCTTGCATCCTGGATGTTGACTTTAAAAGCTACCAAACTAGTTCCCAAGTCAAATCCTGCTCTCAAACACATAATGCACGTCACTATATCAATATTAATACCTCAGAACTACCAGAACACTTCAGAGGGACTTTAGACGTATTGCTACAGACTATTGTAAGTGACACATGTGAAAATTATCCATTCTGTCTTTCACTGCAGAGCTAATGCTGTGTGCTGTAACACATTAGCATAATGCCATCATAAAGGGAAATATGGCCAAAGATTTGCAGAAACATCAATCTCAACCTTCAGACAAACGAAGGAGGGACAGCTACAACCATAAATCATTGCAACGCCATTAAAACCATCTGCACGAGCACGACTGCAGCTCTGACGCTGGGTCTGAAACAACATTAAGGTGATGTTTTTTTTAAAGGTATCGTGTCTAAACGTGGGACTACAGCTCAACAAGATGTTCAGCTCACTCAGCTAGTAGCTAGCCGATTAGCTCAGATCACAGCGATGTGAATCGTCCACTTCCTGCTACGCCCTGAAACACTAGACATGAAAATGCAGAAATAATGAAACATCTCACCTGGGTGACGTCTGAGAGGCCTCCTGGTGAGCTGCTGAACCACCTCTGTTAGTTTTATTTTATGTTTCCATGAACGTGCAGACTAACCCACACCACCCAACAGTCTGTCTGTGGCCTGTCTCACCCCCCTCACCCCCATCCGGTCACAGCAGCTGGCTGCCTCCCCCCAGAGTCCGCTGGAAGTCTGCACCTTACATAATAAAGCACACTGTTGTTGTGATTCGGAGCTACAGAAACTGAACTGACATTTTACTGAATTAACCTGAAGTGACAGACTGAGCACAAATAAATACATTTGCTTTGTCTAAAAGGCAAAAGGAAACTCATCACAGGTCAGCGGCGCCCTGAATTTTTATCGGCCTTACCCGAAAAGCTGCACGTGAGGAGCAGGTCCTTATCCTGATTGGCTTTGTGTGCAAACGGTGAGGCTGAAGTTTTAGTGCATTGACTGATAGCAGGTGAGCTTCGTCTGCTGCTTCCTACACGCTCGATCCCGCAGCATCGAGCATCTCCAGAACTGTAAATGTCTGAGAACCACCTCCACCATGTCACCTGATGCATAGTCTGAACGACATCACAAAACTTACATTTTTCGACAGTAAACGATGAAAGAGAAAAGAATGTGGAGGCGTCTCTACAGCGAGCTGTGAAGCTTTAAAATCCACTGATCCAAAACAGTCATCAGGTCACAGCAATCTGAAGTCCTGCCACACAGATGACTTTATTTTTGAGTCTCCAGACGAGCATCAGCCCCACATTTGGACAGCAGTTTGTGGAAAACCTTCAGAGTTAAACAATTATCAGCCAACATCCAAACGTTCTGTTCCTGCTGAGTAAAGTTTGTTAATTAAAACTCTGACTTTGGATCAGGTCACAGCATCAAAACAGCAGCTGTGTGGGTAAAGAATGATGTCATCGTCGTCTTGGACACGAGGCAGGTTTGTGCTGTTTGTTGATCTGTGTGAAACATCTGATGTCACTGACCATGAGCTGCTGATAAGAACAGTGACTGTGGTCTGAGTGAATCAGTTACACGGTTTTTCAAATACGTAGTTGGATTTAGGTCAAGTTTCCTTTTGAAAGGAGCGCCCCAAGGTTCAGGTTTCTTGCCTTTATCTTTCCGTTATGGCTTTGCCATAATGGTCAACTTGATATTTATTCATTTTTACTTTGATGTTATTTTAAACGGAACAGACATGACTGGGAGACAGGAAAGCGACAGACATAGACGAGAAGTTTAATCAAGGAGAGAGAAACACAGAAAAGACAACAATCGATCATCTGCTGGAGAAAAAAAGAAAACAAGCATAAAGACAACAACACATTAAGGAAACTATAGCAACAACCTAGATGAGTGTAAGTAACAGTAAATAATAAATACTGAGTGTTACTGAGCAGCACGCAAGACCGACATGCACAGTATGCTTTGATGCAGCAGCCAAGGAAGATACTGTGTGTGCACACCTGTGTGTGTGTGTGCGTGCACACCTGTGTGTGTGTGTGCGTGTCTGTGTGTCTGTGTGTGTGTGTGTGTGTGCGTGCACACCTGTGTGTGTGTGAGCACACCTGTATCCAAAAGGTTTCTCCATGTAACGATCAGATAGTGGGTGTGGGGAGTCATAGCCCCGCCCCCAAGAACATGAAGCAGGCATGGAGGAGGCCCCAGACATCCAGAGGCCCCCAGAGAGTGAGGGCCCATGGAGAAGAATAAATCTATTTCTTCCACCTTTCTGCAGATGACACCATACTTCACTCAGCTGGCTCTACTCATGAAACAGGCATCATTGCGTGGTTTTTACGTGCTACCAAACCAAATTCACCCCAGATCTCAGATGATGTTGGTTTTCATACCCGAGGAGGAGACTTGGGTCTCCGGGTGGATGATCGAGTTTCCTTTAGTGTTTATTGAGCACTTAGTGAAAAAGCTGAAGGTTACTGGCTCTGTTTAGATTTGTCAGTGAACACTTGTACAGGTTACACTCCTAAATGTTCTTAAATGCGATGACATTATTTAAATGCATGCTGCCTCCTCGGCACCACTGTGGTGCAGCACACACCAGCGTATAATCTGGTTTCCTTCGTTAAGCCTGAGGAGACAACACTGGTATGTTTTTATGTGCAGAGGCATGCTGGGTAACCTCCTCACACCTTGAAACAGCTGCTGTGATTAGTGCTCCTCTAACCGGCTCCTTCGAAGGGTTCGTTTGCACTAGTGCTGGGCGATATGACGATATATATCGTGTGGACGATAGAAAAGTGTCTATCGTGCCATTTGTCTTCTATCGTTTCTAACCCTAATTTTATAAATTATGACATAAAATATATCATTAACCCTTTACAACCGGTCGGAGCAGGCACGCTCCGTTTTGCCTAACTATTTTTAAATCCCTGTAGAACTGGAACCACGTGAGGTAGCACAATATTTTTGTTTTTGCATATGAAACCGTAGAAGTTGTACTTACATCTTATTCCATTAGCTTGCCCGAGGTCACGGTTTCCTTCCACATAGCTTTGCAAAAATTGCATAAAAAGCACTTCCAGCAACAAAAACATAATATTCCAGAAACAGCTTTGCCGATCCGATCAGCTGTTCATAACACTTCCTACGTTGGAATATAAGTCAGCACGAACTATCGCATGTCCGCCATTACCTGTCCGAAACCGGAAGTGACGTCATTTTCGCAGAAACTGTAGTTTTTTAGCTTCAAAGCCTATGTTGGTGTTTTTAAAAGTCATGTTTGACTTTATGCTTTTCTGTATCGTTTCTGGGATGCTTAGAAGTCAAATTACACTGTTGGAAATAGTTTATTTTGATGCACATGCTGTGTTCTTGCAAATTTGAATTTATTTATTTTCGTTTTTCCTGTAGTATATAAAAATTTGTGTATCTCAAAAATAAAACTATGAAGACACTCAAAATAAATTTCTCGTGGTTGGAAACTATTTTGTGCAACTTTTTTGTATTTACAGTTTTGAGGGATCAACCTCTTAAATTTCTCTAACTAGAAATATATGTAAAAAACAAAAACGATTTTCAATTTTTTTGTAGTTTATTGCACTTTTTTGCAATTTATGTAGTTTCTATGGACTTAATGCATACATATTATTAAAATTTGGGCTGTAACGGTTGTATTGATGTATATCAACTTGAAATGCTCCCACAAATGGCTCCACAGCATGTAAAATGTAAAGATAAGCTCTGGCGGACTTGGTTCTATGGTAGGTCTTAAAGGGTTAAATAGCCTGTGGCAAATATATTAGTGTTGTCTTCTCACTATACATACTCTTAACTTTATGCAAGAGAAAATAAAGTATAAAAAAATGATATTTTTTGCAAAGAAACTCCGTCTTGTGGTTTTGCGACATGGTGCTGCTTTACGTGCACCCGGATTTGTGGCATGCTTTACGGCAGGGGTGGGCAACTCCAGGCCTCGAGGGCCGGTGTCCCTGCAGGTTTTAGATGTGTCCTTGAACCAACACAGCTGATTTAAATGGCTAAATTAGCTCCTCAACATGACCTGAAGTTCTCCAGAGGCCTGGTAATTAACTAATCATGTGATTCAGGTGTGTTGACCCAAGGTGAGCTCTAAAACCTGCAGGACACCGGCCCTCGAGGCCTGGAATTGCCCACCCCTGCTTTACGGTAACTCAAAACAAAGACTGCACCCTCTCCACTCGCTGTTTACAGACTGCATACTTTCCAGATGACCACAGGTCAGGTGGTATATCGTGATATAAAATAATTCATATCGTGATAAATATTTTTTCCACATCGCCCAGCACTAGTTTGCACCGTAGTTGCGGAAAAACCTTCAGAGCTCCAAACTCTGGATGCTTTTGTCTCCAAAACTGGACTTTCCATTTTCTGTGATGTTGACTCTGAATCACTTTCTCTTGTTTATGTTTCTGCTGTATTCGTGATTTTTTTTTTTATGTTGTAATTTTGGCATGAATGCAGTGTGATGTACCTCAGTACTCGCCTCACTGTGACTCACTGTGTGTTGGTGTGAAAATAACTTCCTTTAGATTCTTTCTGTAACAGTCAGCGAGAGCAGCCGGGTGAAACCAACGTCTCAGTATTGATCTCTGCCGCCGCCGGATGATCGCTGGTGTTGTTGCGGTCTTATCTGCTGACTTACGTGCAGCTCAGGAGGATTTACTGTCTCACTCAGACACTTGTGTTGTTTTAAAATCACAGATTAGGCAGAGCCATGCCTCACCTTCCAGTGTTAACAGGTGTCTGCCCTCCATGTGTATCGACTGCAGGCCTGAAGTCAGCGTCTCTGCACCATTTTGGATCAGTGGGTAGTTTGAGAACGTCCCACTTGAACACGCTGATGATCTGCTGCAGAATTGATGAATGTAATTTCAGGGCAAAATAATAATTTGTGCAAATCTGTGTGGAGCAGTTATTTTATACAGCAATCAGATGAATGTGAGTCAGGTGAAAGAAAACAACAGCGATTGAATCAGTTCTTTCTTTCTTGCCTCCTACAGCACTGCAACCCTTGCAGCCTGCTCCTGATGCTGCGAGAGGTGTGCATGAAAATAGAGAAATAACTTAAACATCAGTAAAGTGACATTAAACAAAGATGAGTCAGTTCCATCTTTGTCTTTAAATAGAAACTGCTGTGGTCGACTGCTGCATGTGGAAACTCTGAATTCACTTTGAGATAAGATAGAAATCATCTTGTCATATTTCACTGTGATATGTGACGTGAACTTTTTTATTCATTCCTGAGTCTAAAACAAAACTGTGCTGATATGAAACCCGCTCGTTTCCAGCTCCGTCTATGAGAATCCACGAGCAGCTCTGCAGAGTCAATAATCCTGCTTTACCTGACTCAGAGGTAGCTCCTCCCCCTTTAAGCCAACATTGTTCTTCTCCCTCCTGAACAGAAGCTCTGAACATCAGGTGGGTGGAGCTTCTGTCTCCTCTGTGAGACATCATACAGGTCCAAGTGTTGAAAAAAAACTGATACACTGAGTGTTTTGAGCAGCTTTGAGCTCAGAGCGATTAATTTTATTTACATAGCACCAAATCACAACAACATTCACTTCAAGGTGCTAAAAACCCAACAATCACATGACCTCCTATTAGCCATCATTTGGCGACAGTGGGAAGGAAAAACTCCCTTTTAACAGGAAGAAACCTCCAGCAGAAGCAGGCTCAGGGAGGGGCGGGGCCATCTGCTGCATAATGCACTTTGAGTGCAGAGAGTAGAAACGTGTTACATTAGAACCAGGCTGCTGTGAGAGCAGGATACGTACTGTGATACACTGAGCTCATTATTTTATCAACACCCAGCAGTGAAACAGGAGAAATAGGAAATAAGAAACTTTTGATAGGTTTAGGGTGGATTTTAGCCACCTACGCTGAAGGAACACTAATCAATGTCTCCATTTGTGAATGTGAAATAGGCTCATACACATGGTTTCAATACGGCGTTTCCCCCTGAGCCTAACGCACAGGTCACCTCGCTGACTCTAGACCAACCTGCGCCTTGGTGGATCCAGAGTTTCACCATTTAGTGCAATAATGACGAGCATGTTTGTGTGGCTGCACTCTCTGCACACACACCCTGCAGATGCTCTCCAACACTCGTGCAGATCCTGATCAATGCCATCTGCTCACGAGAAGACAAACGATTAGTGGAGTGGATGCTAATGAAGTTCCAGGTGAACCTGGTGAGTTCAGACGGATTTTCAGAGAGCGAGAAAACACGAATGAAACAGCACGATGTGTCTCTGTGCTTTCTCTGCATCTCTGCTGCACGAAAGATAAACAGGATCGCTGTACCTCTGTAATTAGACAGCTATTAATCATCTGCAGCCACAAAGAGCTGAAATGGAAACAGCAGAGGATGTTTCTCCCTCCCTGGGAGAGTCTCAGAGAGGAGAATGTGAGATCTCTGGAGCTTTGGAGCTTTGTGTGTCAGTGTAAAGTCAGCAAACAGCCTCTCCTCTCTCGGAACAGCCATGACCTTTCTTTTCCACTGCTGGGATTTCTGTTTGCTTGTTAGGCTGAGCCTGCCGGTATTGTATTTGGCTTTGCACTTCCCTGAATCATCTCTGAATATTTTGGCTGCATTTTAACACAGAGCTGGGAGCTGGGAGGGTTTTTGTTTGAGCTCAGTGCTCCTGCAGTGTCCACAGATCCCCATTAACCCCATCGCTTTCTGCCGTTTTTGCTTCTATTGAGGCCAAATGGAAACGTGACGTGCTACATGGTGGTCATCATTCAGCGGCTGTAGAGGTCTGGACTAGGGTGGGTTTAAAAAGTCGATTTTCCACGTACACGCCGTCGGGGCTGAAAGCCGACATCTCTTCGTCACTCCAACCAAAACTGACTGAACCAGCAGCAACAGAAGATCCAAACTACGCTTCACGTTTGATACACATGGTCACGAGTTTTCTCTGACTTTGGCTGTTTTGTTTCCACCAGGATAAAATCACACTTCCTGCACTCAGAGCCCAGTTTACCATCAAATCTCTGTTTTCTGCATTATTCTCTGCTTATTACGCACCAGTCTGCTGTTGTCCTCAGTGCCGTCGGCTGCTGAATGACCTCGTTTCTGCTGTTCACTACTGAACAAATTTAAACTTTTTAAAATGATACTAAACTGCAACTCTTAGCTGTGTCTCTAATAAACCTCTAACTCTGCTCTGCTTCACTTCAGCAGCACCTGCCTATGGTACGTCACCAACACGCTCAAGTCTCTTATCATTTTCCGCACTCTGCGACACACCCACTGAGGAAAACACTCTGGTTACTGGCAATTCTGTTTTGAGACGTGAAGTTAGAGACACCAGCAACCACAGTGAACTGTCTTTCAGGGAGATGAAAAACTAAAAACACTGCTGGCTAAGGGTATACAAAAATAAACCTTCTGGAGGAAACCTGGTCTTGTTAGGAGAGACGGCATCCATCCCACTTTGGATGGAGCAGCTCTCATTTCTAGAAATATGGATAAATTTATTAAACCCCCCAAAATATGACTATCCAGAGTTGGGACCAGGAAGCAGAGTTGCAGTCTTACACGCCTCTCTGCAGCTTCTCTCCTCCTGCTACCCCCCAAAAACCCATCTCCATTGAGACTGTGTCAGCTCCCAAAAAGACAAAAGACAAATCATTAATCAGGATAAGATATTATTATTAATAGTACACAAATTAATAATTGCTCAATATATTGATATACTCTGCCTTACAATCATCCTGATTTCAACAGGGTGGTTATGTTAGCCCTATAACCATCCAGTAGAAGGTACCTGAATGTTTCTCCCACAGAGGTCTATCCTGTTGTTAATATTTTTACTTGCTCACTGTGTACGACTCTGGATACTGTAGCTGCTTTTGAATGCCTCATTTATGTTATAACCGTCAGACATGCACCGTGTAGCAGATGGTAGTTTGTTGCTTTATAAGAAAGCCCTCCGCAAAGCCAGAACATCTTACTATTCGTCACTGATTGAAGAAAATAAGAACAACCCCAGGTTTCTCTTCAGCACTGTAGCCAGGCTGACAAACAGTCAGAGCTCTACTGAGCCAACCATCCCTTTAACGTTAACTAGTAATGACTTCATGAACTTCTTCACAAATAAAATTCTCATTAGAGAAAAAAAATTACCAATAATCATCCCACAGATGTAATATTATCTACAGCTACTTTTAGTACCATCGATGTTAAGTTAGACTCTTTTTCTCCAATTGATCTTTCTGAGTTAATTTCAATAATTACTTCCTCCAAACCATCAACATGTCTTTTAGACCCCTTAGGGCTGGACCAGGTGACCCTGAATCCTCCCTTAGTTATGCTGCAATAGACGTAGGCTGCCGGGGATTCCCATGATGCATTGAGTTTTTCCCTTCCAGTCACCTTTCTCACTCACTATGTGTTAATAGACCTCTCTGCATCGAATCATATCTGTTATTAATCTCTGTCTCTCTTCCACAGCATGTCTTTATCCTATTTTCCTTCTCTCACCCCAACCAATCACAGCAGATGGCCCCGCCCCTCCCTGAGCCTGGTTCTGCTGGAGGTTTCTTCCTGTTAAAAGGGAGTTTTTCCTTCCCACTGTCGCCAAAGTGCTTGCTCATAGGGGGTCATATGATATGATTGTTGGGCTTTTCTCTGTATTTATTATTGTGCGATCTACTGTACAATATAAAGCGCCTTGAGGCGGCTTTTGTTGTGATTTGGCGCTATATAAATAAAATTGAATTGAATTCCTACAAAACTGTTCAAAGAAGTCCTGCCATTAATTAATGCTTCAATCTTAAATATGATCAACCTATCTCTAATAATCGGCTACGTACCACAGGCCTTCAAGCTGGCTGTAGTTAAACCTTTACTTAAAAAGCATCTCTAGACCCAGCTGTCTTAGCTAATTATAGGCCAATCTCCAACCTTCCTTTCATATCAAACATCCTTGAAAGAGTAGTTGTCAAACAGCTAACAGATCATCTGCAGAGGAATGGCTTATTTGAAGAGTTTCAGTCAGGTTTCAGAGCTCATCACAGCACAGAAACAGCTTTAGTGAAGGTTACAAATGATCTTCTTATGGCCTCTGACAGTGGACTCATCTCTGTGCTTGTCCTGCTAGACCTCAGTGCAGCGTTCGATACTGTTGACCATAATATCCTATTAGAGCGATAAGAACATGCTGTAGGTATTACAGGTACTGCACTGCAGTGGTTTGTATCATATCTATCTAATAGACTCCAATTTGTACATGTAAATGGAGAGTCCTCTTCACACACTGAGGTCAATTATGGTGTTCCACAGGGTTCAGTGCTAGGACCAATTCTGTTTACATTGTACATGCTTCCCTTAGGCAGCATCATTAGAAGACATAGCATACATTTTCACTGCTATGCAGATGACACACAGCTCTATCTGTCCATGAAGCCAGGTAACACACACCAATTAGTTAAACTGCAGGAATGTCTTAAAGACATAAAGACCTGGATGGCCACTAACTTTCTGCTTCTTAATTCAGATCAAACTGAGGTTATTGTACTCGGCCCTGAAAATC